>NC_091120.1:6913207-7138207 GCF_040183065.1 Periplaneta americana
TTATTTGTCAATATCGCAAATTCATCCTGTAAGTTGAATAGCCATTAAAAGGGCATCAGTCAGTCTGTTCTTTGAAGTTCTATACTGAAGTGATAACTTTAGTATTTTTTGAAGGAGCATCAATCAATAATTCATGACTTTCTAAAACTAAAGAGTAGATATGTCAGCACTTTTTTCACTTCGTCTTTGTTAATACCAGAAAGGGTTGAGCAATAAGGCGGTGACTCAATGACTATAACGTAAGAAAATCCACAGTTTTAAAACAAAAATTACGAAATTATATTTGAAAGAACTCATTTTCAGTTTCACGATCAGCCTAAGTACGTTTGTAAGGTTCAGAACTGATTTGTGCTTTGTCAGTAGTGATTTGGCTTATGGTTTTTATAAAATTATATTTGAACAAATTCAGTGTCAGTCTCACGATCAGCCTAAGTACTGAAAGTTTCAGAACTGATTTGTTCCATGTCAGTAGGGTTCATGATTTGGCTTATGGTTTTTAGAAAATTATATTTGAACAAACTCAGTGTCAGTCTCATGATCAGCCTAAGTACTGAAAGTTTCAGAACTGATTTGTGCTATGTCAGTAGGGTTCATGGTTTCGCTTCCGGTTTTTATAAAATTATATTTGAACAAACTCATTGTCAGTTTCACGATCAGACTAAGTACTGAAAGTTTCAGAACTGATTTGTGCTATGTCAGTAGGGTTCATCTTTTGACTTCTGGTTTTAGGAAATTATATTTGAACAAATTTAGTACCAGTCTCATGATCAGCCTAAGCATTGAAAATTTCAGAACTTCAAATACGTTTGTAAGGCTCAGAACTGATTTGTGCTTTGTCAGTAGAGTTCATAGTTCGGCTTCCGGTTTTTATAAAATTATTTTTGAACAAACTCAGTGTCAGTCTCGTGATCAGCCTAAGTACCGAAAGGTTCAGAACTTCAAATACGTTTGTAAGGTTCAGAACTGATTTGTGCTATGTCAGTAGGGTTCATGATTTGGCTTATGGCTTTTAGAAAATTATACTTGAACAAACTCAGTGTAAACTTCATGATCAGCCTAAGTACCGAAAGTTTCAGAACTTTAAATACGTTTGTAAGGTTCAGAACTAATGTGTGCTATGTCAGTAGGGTTCATGACTTGGCTTATGGCTTTTAGAAAATTATACTTGAACAAACTCAGTGTCAGTCTCATGATCAGCCTAAGTACCGAAAGTTTCAGAACTTCAAATACGTTTGTAAAGTTCAGAACTGATGTGTGCTATGTCAGTAGGGTTCATGATTTGGCTTATGGCTCTTAGAAAATTATATTTCAACAAATTCAGTGTCAACTTCATGAACAGCTTAAGTACTGAAAGTTTCAGAACTTCAAATACGTTTGTAAGGTTCAGAACTGATTTGCGTTATGTCAGTAGGGTTCATGATTTGGCTTATGGTTTTTAGAAAATTATATTTGAACAAGTTCAGTGTCAGTCTCATGATCAGCCTAAGTACCGAAAGTTTTCAGAACTTCAAATACGTTTGTAAGGTTCAGAACTGATTTGCGCTATGTCGGTAGCGTTCATGGTTTGGCTCCCGGTTTTTAGAAAATTATATTTGAACAAACTCAGTGTCAACTTCATGATCAGCCTAACTACTGAAAGTTTTAGAACTTCAAATACGTTTGTAAGGTTCAGAACTGATTTTCGCTATGTCAGTAGCGTTCATGGTTTGGCTTCCGGTTTTTAGAAAATTATATTTGAACAAATTCAGTGTCAGACTCATGATCAGCCTAAGTACTGAAAGTTTCAGAACTTCAAATACGTTTTTATTGGGTTATTTTACGACGCTGTATCAACATCTAGGTTATTTAGCATTTGAATGAAATGAAGGTGATAATGTCGGTGAAATGAGTCCAGGGTCCAGCACCGAAAGTTACCCAGCATTTGCTCGTATTGGGTTGAGAGAAAACCCCGGAAAAACCTCAACTAGGTAACTTGCCCCGACCGGGATTCGAACCCGGGCCACCTGGTTTCGCGGCCAGACGCGCTGATCGTTACTCCACAGGTGTGGACTCAATTACGTTTGTAAGGTTCAGAACTGATTTGTGCTGTCAGTAGGGTTCATGATTTGGCTCCTGGTTTTTAGAAAATTATATTTGAACAAATTCAGTGTCAGTCTCATGATCAGCTGAAAGTTTCAGAACTTCAAATACGTTTGTAAGGTTCAAAACTGATTTGCGCTATGTCAGTAGGGTTCATGATTTGGCTTCTAGTTTTTAGGTAGCGTTTTAGCGTGGATTTCGTGAACGATACTAATTTATCGTTGTATGCTGTTATATCCGTGACCCAATTACTTCTTGTTCGGCAGCATCCGGGAGCTCCACGTCACGTGTCAAGAGACGTCACGAAGCTACAGTGGCGCCTCTCCGTCTCGACGCGGCGGGCAGCACGAACAATCATCGTCATTGCCGTGACAAAGCCTTTGGTGCCTGCCGCCCAAATTCGTATAAAATCTCCAACGATTTTATCGCAGGTCATAGAATTTTAGTAGTCTTCATTTGTTTTTACTTCGGCAAGGTGTATAAAGGAATACGACATATCTAATATCACTAAGGAAACCACAATGTATAAACAATTGAAGTGTATATTAAAGAAACTGTACACTTCCAGAAATTAACCTTATATTTTGTTTTCTTATGAATTGCATAGGCGCCATTTCTATAAATTAGAAAGAAAAAAATATACGTTACACGAAGAGATGTGAATTTGAACAAAATTAATACCGTATACAATAATATTTATTTTATAAAAGAAATCCCACATTTTATTTTTTGGGATTACAAAGAGTACTTTTTTGTGTACAATATAGAAAACGAGAATGTATATTCTAATTTGTATTCATTTTATTTTATTTTTTTGGGTTATTTTACGACGCTGTATCAATATCTAGGTTATTTAGGGTCTGAATGAAATGAAGGTGATAATGCCGGTGAAATGAGTCCGGGGTCTATCACCGAAAGTTACCCAGCATTTGCTCGTATTGGGTTGAGGGAAAACCCAGGAAAAAACCTCAACCAGGTAACTTGTCCCGAGCGGGATTGGAACTCGAGCCACCTGGTTTCGCGGCCAGACGCACTGATCGTTACTCCACAGGAATTTGTATTCATAGTGAATTGTTTGATGTATATGTGTTTTCAATAATATTTCAAGGAATTAAGTTATGAATTTTAGTGTCATTTTCAACAGTTTCAACCACATTATTGTTAAAGGCGTAATAGGTATAATGAGAAGGTATACATTATCCACGCCACAGCAATCTTTGAAGGAGATTGGAAGAGTTGTTCAAGGAAGTTTAATTTCTAGGGAATAGGCTACTATTTTCAGTTCAGGAAATTTATTTATTAAGTTACATGCTACCATTCTTTTTACATTTCTGTCAAACTATGGAACTAAGCCTTCGTGATTGCGTGAAGGTCGAAACATGGCCTATTTTAACAAGGATGTTCAAAATCATTTAAATATTTACCATTTTTAAGAATTTAGGCTTATATTCAGCAGTATACTTTACACGGACTGATTTATGCATATATAATGTACATATTTCTTTATTCTTTAAGGTCATTTTCATCTTTTAAACAGACTCTTGCGAAGGAATGTTATATATATATATATATATATATATATATATATTTATTTATTTATGACTATAACAGGACAAGCCCCAATTACAATAGACAGTACAGATATTCTTTTACAAAAAAAATCATAGATAACATGGAAAAAAGAGATGAAACAGATACAAGTGTAAATACAAATTAAAATGGAAAATGAGAAAAGGAAGAAGAAAAAAAAGAACAGACAAATAGATACTACCTAAATAAAAGATACAGATATAGATATAAATGAAAAATACAAAATAAAATAAATGAAAAATAGTTAAATATAGATATCATAGCTAAAAATGTAAAATGTAGCTATAATTGATAAATTACAGAGTAACAAATAGCTATATTATATAAAATCATCTACCTTCAGTATATAAATAAGAAAATGTTTGTATTCCATGTAAGAAATGCAGAAATCTAGATCCCATGTTTTACATATTTCATTGAAATTTGAACACATTTTTAACACTGGTGAATTTTTATGTGATGAAGTGTTTGGTTTTTCATAATATAACAATTGACGATTTCTTAAATGTGATGTTCTAGCGTTAATCTGGATTTGTAATAATATTTCGCTATTACCCAGTAGACCGTTGAATATTTTATATAATAAAAGTTGTTCAGCAAGTGATCTACGACTGGCAAGAGACATTAAATTAAATTCAGCAAGTAGACTGTTGTACGAAATTTTGTTATGGAGGGCTGATCAATGATATCTTCTAAAATACAGATATCTAGAGAATCGTTTTTGAATTTTTTCAATTTGATTACTATGTGATTTGCAAGTGGGTGACCAAATTACAGAGGCATATTCCAATTTAGCGGGAACATGACAGTTAAAAAGGAGTGTCAAAGTCGAAGTGTTCTGTAAAGTTTTTGAATTTCTAATAATAAAAACCAGATTTTTGAAAGCATTATTTGTTATATTAAATATGATTTGTTTCAGAGGATTTTTGTCTGTTTTAAATTTTAAACTTTCCGAAATTTATATGTCTATTTCTAATATGAGCGAATGCTGGGTAACTATCGGTGCTGGACCGCGAACGAAAAAAAATCGAAAAATCGAAGGAGAATTGGGAGGAAAATTTAAAAGGTACGCAAAACGCGTCCTTGCAAGGGGTTGGGGGCTGTACAAAACTAAATATGTGAGCTCCAAGCCTGTTGGCCACTAGTCTCACTCCGGGTTACACTGCTCCCCTGAAGGGGAAGCCGAAATTGGACGTAACCTCTTAGGTACCACATACGCGAGGGGGGCTGAGATTGATCAATTGATCACGGAACGGGGTGAGGAGGAGTTGGCTGGTGTTTGCCGTTAGGATGGCAAGACGCCGTCATCTGTTGTTCGATGACAAAGCATGTGAAGGCCGTCGGAAGAAGCGCCGTGAAATCTAATCTGCAATTTGAGAGGTCCCTGTCCTTTCAATTTGCGACTTATTGAGTGACCTCGTATATTTAATAGACTATTAATATTATCTGAACTAGGGCATACATCATTTATAAAAAAGGTGGAATATATATGGGGAAGGGCATATAGGTCCGTGGCCCATTTCTTATAGGGCTCATCCCGACATTTGTCTTACGCCTGAGGAAAACCACGGAATACCTTAGGCAGGATGAGTTGTCTCATATAAGAGACTAGCCAATTTGGCTATTAAGTAGGAGGTGGACCGCGAACTCATTTCACCGGCATTATCACCTTCATTTCAATCAGACGCTAAATAACCTGAGATGTTGATACATCGTCGTAAAATAACCCACTAAAAAAATTCTACCTGGTCTTGAAACAAGGTCTATTTGGAAAAAGACTCCCGCAAAGCCACGACTTTGCAATGATTTCGAACAAGGAAGAGTGAGGCGAAGGAAAAAAGAAAACATCCCCGCACGTAACTAGAAGATATAACCGCTAAGTCTATCAGCCAACAATTTAATGGGTAATTCACACGAAAAGCCTCGCACGTGAGCCTGCCTGCTTTCCGTGCTTAAGAAAGTGGGAAGGAGGCTGACATGGCGTGGGTGTCTCGGAGCGGCAATTAACGGGGGATTCACTGCACTTTCAGGTAACGACATGGACTGATGTGCATTCTGTGGGAGCCTCACGGTGCATTTGAAACGTAACGAGGAGAGAAGTTCATATCCACACTGAAACTGGTAATACCACTTAAGAATATCCTTTCCTGCATGGGAAATTCTTTCACTAAAATTCTACACTTCTATACACAAAATATACTGCATAGCGTTTGTGACAGTCACATTATTATTATTATTATTATTATTATTATTATTATTATTATTATTATTATTATTATTATTATTAAATGGGAGTATAAGGGTACAGTGTATCGGTTATTCATAGATTTCAAAAAGGCATATGACTCGGTTAAGAGAGAAGTTTTATATGTCATTCTTATTGAATTTGGTATTCCCAAGAAATTTCTTCTTCTTCTTCTTCTTCTTCTTCTTCTTCTTCTGCGTCATGAAATTAGGCCTTTTGACCTGTTTTCACATCAAGCGAAATTTAATGAGTCCTCCCATCTAGTGATTGGGCGTCCAACACTTCTACGTCCTCTTGGTTTGTACTGTAGTAACTGTTGGGGAATTCTGTCTGTAGGCATTCTTCGAACGTGCTCATACCAGCCATTTCTCATGCTTTCGATTCTATTTGTTAAATTAAAAATATTTAAGTCTTTTCTAATATCTTCATTTCGTTTCCTGTCTAATATTGTCACACCAGCTATTCAACGTAAGAACTTCATTTCTGCAGTTACTATTTTTCTTCTGTCTGCACGATTAAGAGTCCAGTTATCACTTCGAAAAGGCATATGACTCGGTTAAGAGAGAAGTTTTATATGTCATTCTTATTGAATTTGGTATTCCCAAGAAATTTCTTCTTCTTCTTCTTCTGCTGCGTCATGAAATTAGGCCTTTTGACCTGTTTTCACATCAAGCGAAATTTAATGAGTCCTCCCATCTAGTGATTGGGCGTCCAACACTTCTACGTCCTCTTGGTTTGTACTGTAGTAACTGTTGGGGAATTCTGTCTGTAGGCATTCTTCGAACGTGCTCATACCAGCCATTTCTCATGCTTTCGATTCTATTTGTTAAATTAAAAATATTTAAGTCTTTTCTAATATCTTCATTTCGTTTCCTGTCTAATATTGTCACACCTGCTATTCAACGTAAGAACTTCATTTCTGCAGTTACTATTTTTCTTCTGTCTGCACGATTAAGAGTCCAGTTCTCACTTGCATATGTTAAGGTAGGTACCGCCATCACTTTATAAAATTTTAATTGTGTACTTTGTAGTGTTTTATTTTTCAGTGTTCTTTTTATAGTGCCGCACATTCTGTAGAATTTATTTAATTTAATATTAATATCTTCTTTCTGGCAGTATATGTTGCATCCCAAATAATTAAAATTGTTCACCTGTTCTAGTTCGATTAATTAAAATGTGTCTCAGTGAAACGTACAGCAGAGTTCGTATAGGTCAGTTTCTGTCAGATGCATTTCCAATTCACTGTGGGCTAAAGCAAAGAGATGCACAACCACCTTTACTTTTTAACTTTGCTCTGGAGTATGCCATTAGGAAAGTCCAGGATAAGAGAGAGGGTTTGGAATTGAACGGGTTACATCAGCTGCTTGTATATGCGGATGACGTGAATATGTTAGGAGAAAATCCACAAACGATTAGGGAAAACACGGGGATTTTACTGGAAGCAAGTAAAGAGATAGGTTTGGAAGTAAATTCTGAAAAGACAAAGTATATGATTATGTCTCGTGATCAGAATATTGTACGAAATGGAAATATAAAAATTGGAAATTTATCTTTCGAAGAGGTGGAGAAGTTCAAGTATCTTGGAGCAACAGTAACAAATATAAATGATACTCGGGAGCAAATTAAACACAGAATAAATATGGGAAATGCCTGTTATTATTCGATTCAGAAGCTTTTATCATCCAGTCTGCTGTCGAAAAATCTGAAAGTTAGAATTTATAAAACAGTTATATTACCGGTTGCTCTGTATGGTTGTGAAACTTGGACTCTCACTTTGAGAGAGGAACAGAGACTACGGGTGTTTGAGAATAGGAATCTTAGGAAAATATTTGGGGCTAAGAGGGATGAAGTTACAGGAGAATGGAGAAAGTTACATAACACAGAACTGCACGCATTGTATTCTTCACCTGGCATAATTAGGAACATTAAATCCAGACGTTTGAGATGGGCAGGGCATGTAGCACGTATGGGCGAATCCAGAAATGCATATAGAGTGTTAGTTGGGAGGCCGGAGGGAAAAAGACCTTTAGGGATGCCGAGACGTAGATGGGAAGATATTATTATTATTATTATTATTATTATTATTATTATTATTATTATTATTATTATTATTACTATTACTATTAATTTCATTATGTATTTTCTAACATTAACTTACATTTTCTTTTTTGTTCATTTGAATTGATTAGGATGTCGATATTTTAAATCCAAGATTTGGAGGGCTATCATTTCGATATATTATTATTATTATTATTATTATTATTATTATTACTATTATTAATTTCATTATGTATTTTTTTAACATTAATTTACATTTTCTTTTTCGTTCATTTGAATTGATTAGGATGTCGATATTTTAAATCCAAGATTTGGACGGCTATCATTTCGATATATGTACTATTATTATTATTATTATTATTATTATTATTATTATTATTATTATTATTATTATTTTATTATTATTATTATTATTATTATTATTATTATTATTATGATTATTGTTATTAGCCTATTATTATTAATTTCATTATGTATTTTTTTAACATTAATTTACATTTTCTTTTTCATTCATTTGAATTGATTAGGATGTCGATATTTTAAATCCAAGATTTGGACGGCTATCATTTCGATATACTATTATTATTATTATTATTATTATTATTATTATTATTATTATTATTATTATTATTATTATTATTAATTCTTTGATATATTTCAAACCAATAAGATTAATACAATTTTTGCTCGTTCTTGCTTCCTTTTCAAGATAAAAATTGTTTAAATTATGCATTTCATAACAAGTTTTGAGAAAGCCATTGACTGAATTTCCAATATTCTCTGTCATTTTAAGAGAGCAGTACATATTATGATAATAAATTATCGAAAAAATGTTAGCTTTGTCCATTAAATGTGCAGAAATTTAATCCAGACCAATGTTATATTCTAAAATACCTTTGAAGGACGGGAAGTTACATTTGTTCTGATCTACAATAATTTCTGCACATTAGGATAAAACTATTTTTTTTTCAAGCAAAAATTGTTTCATTTTTTTTTGAAACTATTCCTTAGATGTTAGGTCATACTTACTTACTTCGAAATGGCTTTTAAGGAACCCGGAGGTTCATTGCCGCCCTCACATAAGCCCGCCATCGGTCCATCCTGAGAAAGATTAATCCAGTCCCTACCATCATATCCCACCTCCCTCAAATCCATTTTAATATTATCCTCCCATCTACGCCTTGGCCTCCCGAAAGGTCTTTTCCCCTCAGGTCTTCCAACTAACACTCTATATGCATTTATAGATTCATCCATACGTACTACTGCTGGTCACATATATAACAGATTGACTTTCCCCATGTTAAAAACGGTAGCAAGTGGAAGAGCACAACCACTAGGATCGCCACCATCGATTGGGAACGAACACTAGATAGAAGTACAGTTGCTCCATGCAATTCAAATTAGAGTCGTAAGCTCATAACGTGACTTCTTATGCAGTAGCTAGATGGCAGCACAGTGAAATCAATAAAAGTTGTTGCCGTCAAAGCCTATAAGACTGAGCAATCTGTTATGTGTAATCAGGGGTGCTACATGTCCTGCCCATCTCAAACGTCTGGATTTAATGTTCCTAATGTTAGGTGAAGAATATAATGCATCAGTGGCGTAGCGTCAATGTAAGCTAAAAAGCTTAGTTTCCCCAGTTAATAATAATTTCATAATAAACCTGCAGTTTATGGAGAAAATTATTTATTAATTTCAATAGAATTTTTATTTGCGCGTTAAATATTGTGATGCAGCAGCTCAGGATGATTTGTGATGCAGCAGTAAACAAGAAGCCTGCACACACCAGCTTCCAAGAAAACTGGTTTCTTCTGTGTAATTCACCCCGCAGATTTTCCATCCCTTTCTAACTAAACTACCCTAGTCGCAAGGCTCGCAAGAAGCTAGCTTTAACATTTAAAATAAGTAGTTTCCGAGTTATCCCTTTTCGTCAGTTGTGTTCAGTTGAAGTGTTAGTGTGCATTGTGGCTGATATAATAAATAATGAGTGAAATAACAGTTCCTGGCACTAATTTACTTGAATTTTTTTAGGACAATTGTATTATCAAGACTGACTTACGAACAAAAGTGTGATTTAAAAAACAAATGACCGACTCCCTTGCTGTCAATGAAGGACACAACCAAAAGACAGACGCATACTTACGTAATGATACTAATATTGTGATTTCTCTAAGTATGACAGGGAGTGAGCTAATGATATACGTATACGTGTCTATTTGTTAAGAGATATGTGTAAACCGTGAAATCATATTTTACTACGTATCATTTGAGGTCATGCCTTATTGGTGTTACGAGGTTCCAACCAATCTTCGACTGCTGACTTGAAATTGACTACTATTTATTTTAAGACTGTATTTTTGTAATACGTTTTCTCATATTGCATGAAAGACAACTTGAGTTAGCTTCCCCTGCTCAAAATTTCATGCTACGCCACTGCAATGCGTGCAGTTTTGCGATGTGTAACTTTCTCCATTCTCCTGTAACTTCATCCCTCTTAACCCAAAATATTTTCCTAAACACCTTATTCTCGAATATCCTTAATCTCTGCTCCTCTCTCAAAGTGAGAGTCCAAGTTTCAAAACCATACTGAAGAATCTGTTATATAATTGTTTTATAAATTCTAACTGTCAGATTTTTCGACAGCAGACTGACTGGATGATAAAAGCTTCTCAACCGAATAATAACAGGCATTTCCTATACAGTATTGATTCTGTGTTTAATTTCCTCTCGAGTGACCACTAGGCCTATTACTTGACAGGTTGATAGTAATGATTATGTTGAAGATGATTTTTTTTATTTTAGTAGGTTATTTTACGACGCTTTATAAACATCTTAGGTTATTTAGCGTCTGAATGGGATGAAGGTGATATTGCCGGTGATATGAGTCCGGGGTCCAACACCGAAAGTTATCCAGCATTTGCTAGTATTGGGTTGAGGGAAAATCCCGGAAAAATCTCAACCAGGTAACTTGCCCCGACCGGGAATCGAACCCGGACCACCTGGTTTCGCGACCGGGCGCACTAACCGTTACTCCACAGGTGTGGAATTGATGATGATGATGATGATGATGATGATGATGATGATTTCTCATGTTACAGCGTTATTTTACGTATTCCTGAATCGATGAAACTGTATGTTAGATGTAATTCATTATGGGGGAAGACATTTTCTCATAAAATTTAGTCCAGTGTATGGAACCATTGCACACCTACCATCGTGATGAATTTTAGAAACTACGGTAGGTAGTGAAATCCGGTTCCGCGAACCAGATAAAACGGAACGGACCAATAGCACAATCTGCGAAATTGATGGCAATGATGAATTATAACATATCCGCATCTCTACATTTTTATTTTACCACCCCGAAAATATTGTAAGCGATATTATAAGACTAGACCTTTGTAAGGTTTTGAGCCATGCATCATGACGAATAGTTTAGAAAGGCTGGTTCACAATAAACTGGAAACGAGAATCGGAACGAAAACGAAAACGGTAAAATTGTTTAAATGTGTACCTTTAAATGTAAGCATTCACAATTGACGAAAAGCCTGCCGGAGCCCGGGATCGGCAACGGAGAGTTGGCCAAGTTTCAACTTTGGCGTTCACGTTTCCGATCACAGTCCACTAGATTCATTCTATTGCCATCAAAAAGATATTTTGTTGTCCTATATTTTGTAGCAAGAAGACCGTGACATAACCTATGCATTATTTTGTTCTGTGCTGTGCATCATGGAGCAAGTTTTATTTGATGAGATTCTAATATTGAGTGTTGAGGAAAATCCTCACGTTTACGATAAGCGGCGCGCCTCGTATAAAGATGAGAAAATGAAGGAGAATACGTGGCTTTCATTAGCTGCATCTTTGAACACCGATCGTAAGTGAATCATATTTTATTACTGTATTGGTTGTATTACACACTACATATTCATGCTTCAATTCAATAACTACTGTTGTGTTCATTTTTGTTCTATTACAAATATTTCTTCTCTAATTGTTTTACGTTCTGGTAGACTTAAAATAGGTTTTGATAATAAAGATGCATGGGCATATTTATAGTACCGTACCTAATGAAATGTTTCAGTTGAAATTTGAAGCTGGTTAACCTGTGTTTATGTTGGCTGCCTTGTACTCATGAGAGAACGCAATTGGTCAATTATACACAAATAACATCAGAATGCGTAATATCGACTTTACATATCGTTATTGACATACATATCGATATGCATAGTTGTCTACGTTCTCGGTTTATTGTGAATAAAAAAATTTCATATTCACGTCCTCTGCTTCATTCTCGTTCTCGTTCCCGGTTTATTGTGGACCAGCCTTAACATCGAATATAGCTATTTCCCCCCTTTGCCAGTTTGCAAATCATAGTATTACTTTCCCCGCTTTAAACTTTTTATTAAGAAATACAGCTGTCAAAGTAGCGGACTAGACACATAAGAAGGGATAGCAGCTAGTTGCCATGGAAACAAACAGATGTCTCACATTTTAACCTAATCATTGTCGTCAACCCGTTTATGGGTAATTATCGTAACACAGATGGAAAATTATAGACTTCAGCACATAATTTATGACTGTAAAAGCCTAATTTATACTTCACCAAAGAGCTGCTTAAGAAAAGTCAGCACAGCATATGTTACCACAACAGATAGTTTATTTAGTCTTGTTCAAGCTTCAAAGTTGGCACAGTGTACCATCTTTTGTTCAGTGTGAAATTTTGTTTGCTCTTTGTATTCTCTTTCGTAGCTTAGCGCTAGTGAGTCATTCTCTAATTTATTTATTAATTATAATGCAAACATCTGGCGAACTTTTTGTGTTAGGCCTGTAGCAATGATTGAACAATACCTCAACAGTAACTGATAGTATGGGTGTTTAGCACTCAATTGTAGTTGAAAATGGAGAGCCAGACGTGAGTTTCCCACATTTTCAACATAAAGTACTTTATTTTCTCTTTCTCTGAAAATATAAAATGTCTGCATGAAATTTTTTCATATAAATCTATCACAATAGAATATATAAATACTGAAAGAGGTGTACCGCAATTAGTGAAATAGTTTGGCACAATAATAAAATAAAAAAAACAGTTCTAATGTGCATATTACCGCACTATAGACTATTGTACCTAATCCCAATTACCAGTTTCGTTCTTCGTACTAATAACTCGTGTTGAAATAATTCTGTACCTGCTCTATAAAAGAGACCTTACGTACTCTAAATTCAATCTTTACTTCTGCCCGATCCGAAAAGATAAAATTACTCAGACATACTATCTACTGTCCGTCCAAGTGGTTTTGTCTTAGGGTCGCAGAAAGGAAGGAAATCACGTGACAGTTAATTACTTAACGAGGCCCTTTCATTGAAGTTATTTTAAACAGTTGTATAGTATTACGCAGACGTCCAATTCCTAACAGAAATTAATGTTCTCAGAAAAGAGCTAAGACAGCCCAGCCACTAGCTGGCGAATAAAAGCTGGTGGGGAAACCGGGATACTGGCAAATGGACGACAGTAGACTACCTGTGCGAAAATGATTCAATATTGAAAGCTCTTTCGTCAGTGGAAAACGCGAACATATTTTTGGAACGTACTGTTTACTATGACCGTAAGGCTACTATGTCTCTATATGCGGTCTTGGATATGTGTGGAGGACGGTTGAACTTCATTAGTAGAAGTGTGGGAGTGAATTACGTTCAAAAACTCAGGTACAATAAAAATTGAAGTAAAAATAAAATGATGTCCCTGTACTTCATCATCTTAGAGACAAACAGAGAGAGGATTTCATTCATTGCAAAAAAAAAAAAATTAGGTAATAAAAGGGTGGGCAATTTTTTTCCAATCTTGGCAATGCTAGGGTTAAAGAATCCATATCAAGTGAAACTAAAGGCTATTATTTATAGAATTAATAACTGATTGGGTACAGAACATATCCTGAAATATAAACTTGGAAGGTCTCAATGATATTACGGGTTATTTGTGGTTAGAAACTGGTAGGCCTCCACATTATTACTGCTGTGGTCTCCAAGCTCTAGGCTTCAGGGTCTCCTCGCTACTGTGGCAAAGTTTCCGTTCCGCTCGCCTTACTACTTCACCAAAGTTTTAGAATATTGTATGTTGTGTTTCTCAACAGAGCTGATCTCGACGCATCCCCATCATTCGTGTTAACTTGCAAATTACTTGTATTTCAGTCGTTTCTATCCGTGGAGCCCACCGCCGTGAAGTAACTGCGTATGACCGTGAAAGAGCGGGTCCGGCTTCAAATCCTGGCTGGGACAAGCTACCTGGTTTTTCTCAACCCATCAAGGACAAATGCTAGGTAACTTTCAGCGCTGGACGCTGGCATTATAACATCCATTTCACTCAGACGCTAGATAACCGTCGCACTTGATCAGTTTGAACATTAGGCTGTTCTTTCTTCGCCCACTCTTTCTGCACAGTTTCATTTCTTATTCTATCTGTCTATTTTCTTTTCTCAATCGTACTATCAGGGACTGGAATGCTTTACCTACAGACTTACTAAAGGCTTTACCAACAACCAAAAATGTATTTAAAAATAGGCTTAAGGACTTTACTAATAGACGGTAATTATACACAGTATTTAAAGGGGGTAAATGATATTTTGTTATTGAAGTGTTGTATCAGTGAAGAATTATGTTGTGTCAGTGAAGTGTGTTGTATCAGTGAAGAAGTATGTTGTGTCAGTGAAGTGTGTTGTATCAGTGAAGAATTGTGTTGTGTCAGTGAAGTGTGTTGTATCAGTGAAGAATTATGTTGTGTCAGTGAAGTGTGTTGTGTAAGTGAAACGTGTTCCTGTCAGTGAAGCTTTATAATTTATAGTGGCAGTGCAAAGTATTTGAACAGTGAAATGTTTTTGAAGTGTTAGTGAAATCAGGATAGAATCAGTGAAATGTGTCGTAGTTCCAGTGCAGTGAGTGAGTTGACAGCGAAATGAGTGTAGTGTTGAAAGGTACTTGTGCAGATATGAACATATCATACTCGTGGGTTTTAGTTCGAACTTAGGTTTAAGATACAAATTAGATTTACTTTAAATGTTATTTTAAGTGATCGTGCTTCATTTAATTTAGGATGTTTCCTGTTATTATTAATATTATTATTATTATTATTATTATTATTATTATTATTATTATTATTATTAATTATTGTTAGTATTAATTATTAGTATTATTAATTGTATTTTTAATTAATAAGTTTATTATTGTCTTTATTGAGTGTAATTAGTTACCACTGCCACCGGGTATATACCCATTGCAGTGTGAATAAATACATACATACATTTCACTGACTCCGTTCTTCTCCATATCAACATTAACTGGTTCAAAAATTGATTGTTTAGTTTTGTCCAGATTGTGAAGTATAGATTTTCTCTTTTTGTCTGTGAAAACATTTTCTAAATATCTTTATTCATAGTTTCCGAATTAGTTACGGCCAAAAATATGCACAAGGAGAATACTAGACAGCACCGTCTTTTGGTAAGTTTCACGTACGTTCTCCAAAATTTAAAATTGACAAACCTTTTCCCTCATACCTCAAAAACTATTAAAGACAATATCATGAAATTGTGTACGGTTATTGTATATGTCATGATCTACAATGTGAATTAATATATTTGTTCTATTATTAATATAAAAATAATATTAAAGAAAATAATTTTGGGTTAAAAGTTTTAAGGAATATTAAAAAAAATACTGGAACTTACACTGAAAATAATTGAATGATACTGATTCAAGTTGTTGTCACGACCGTCTGGAATTGGCCGGACAACAGACATTTAAAACATTTTTTTTTTTAATTACGGGAGCTAGAAGGTATAAGGTGATTAGTTGTAACAAAAAATTGCCAAAATTTCGAAAATTTAAAATATGGTAAAAAAGGTAATCGAAGTAGGGATTCTTGTAATTGAAGCTGTGAAAAATAATCTCGTAAATTTTCAACTTAATTCACGAATAGAGATTTGAGAAAATGAAAAAAAAAAAAAATTAATTTACGTAATTTTCAGCATTTAAACTGGATGTACCCCTTAAGTTGCTTACATCTCTAGCTATCCCTTACACTTTTGTTTTTATCAGTTTTTTTTTAATTGGGTTATTTTACGACGCTGTATCAACATCTAGGTTATTTAGCGTCTGAATGAAATGAAGGTGATAATGCCGGTGAAATGAATTTGGGGTCCAGCACCGAAAGTTACCCAGAATTTGCTCGTATTGGGTTGAGGGAAAACCCCGGAAAAAGCCTCAACCAGGTAACTTGCCCCGACCGGGATTCGAACCCGGGCCACCTGGTTTCGCGGCCAGACGCGCTGACCATTACTCCACAGGTGTGGACAGTTTGTTTTCAGTTTCTTGTTTTTGTTCCTGCGTGCTCGAAATGCAACCATATTTTATTAGGCACTCTATAATTTTTTCTTATTGCCGAAGACGAAATTGTGGAAAAAATATGCATTCATATTGGGCACTTTGAAAAACAACCGTTTTATGAAATTGATAGATTAATATTGATTGAAGCATTGAAGTATTCATCAAAGAGACTTTCCCCTGTATTGTAGTTATGCGAAAACGCATGTACAAAGGCTGATACAGGACATTTCAATTGTTATAAAATATTGCCGACTCGCATTAACGCTGCCGGAAGAGTCGGGGGCGGCTCCCCCGGAATCTAGGCAGTCCGTAGCAATAATTGGGTACCGAGGTCATTTTCTCGTGTTTAAAGCGGTCGGAATTACTACTCTTGGCATCATATTAATTTTATGAAGAGATTAAAAACACATAAAGTTACTCCCATTATCCAGTGATTATCATTTAGCAGACAGAAATACTCGTATATTCTATAGCAGTTACCGGAACTTCTGCTACTGAAAATCGTCTACCTGTAATTGACCCATCAATTGAATACAAAATGCTAAATACGGACTCAAAAGTGTATCTTAGCCTCTAAAACTTGAAAGAATAGTTTTTTTAAAACAAGATACTACTACTAATATCACTGTTGTAGTGTGCAAACAAACATATAAGTAAGAACAATTGAATGTCCATTTACAGGTAAACCATACCCCTTTTAAACAAAGTATTTTGAATGCAATATAGATTTAGCCTAAAATCTAAGTGCTACTTAACTATTATTTTTCTTACCAATTTTGATAGAAATTTTGATCTTGAACTTCGTTTAATAGTAGCTATACGTGTACAAATTTAACTCTCTTAATGTTTGTATTTTTTTTTTTTTCCTTTTGTGAATGTTCTTGCTCTATATGCATGTTTACAGAAATGTGACGGAACACATACTTGTAGGAGGGTAGATGATAGTAAATATATCATAAATCATATCATATCATATCATATCATATCATATCATATCATATCATATCATATCATATATCATATCATATCATATCATATCATATCATATCATATCATATCATATCATATCATATCATATATCATATCATATCATATCATATCATATCATATCATATCATATCATATCATATCATATCATATCATATATCATATCATATATCATATCATATCATATCATATATCATATCATATCATATATCATATCATATCATATCATATCATATCATATCATATCATATATCATATCATATCATATATCATATCATATCATATCATATCATATCATATCATATCATATATCATATCATATCATATCATATCATATCATATCATATCATATATCATATCATATCATATCATATCATATCATATATCATATATCATATCATATCATATATCATATCATATATCATATCATATCATATCATATATCATATCATATCATATCATATCATATCATATCATATCATATCATATCATATCATATCGTATCATATATCATATCATATCATATATCATATCATATCATATCATATCATATCATATCATATCATATCATATCATATCATATCATATCATATCATATCATATATCATATCATATCATATCATATCATATCATATCATATCATATCATATCATATATCATATCATATCATATCATATCATATCATATCATATATCATATCATATCATATCATATATCATATCATATCATATCATATCATATCATATCATATCATATCATATCATATCATATATCATATCATATCATATCATATCATATCATATATCATATCATATCATATATCATATCATATCATATCATATCATATCATATCATATCATATCATATCATATCGTATCATATATCATATCGTATCATATATCATATCATATCATATATCATATCATATCATATCATATCATATATCATATCATATCATATCATATCATATCATATCATATATCATATCATATCATATCATATATCATATCATATCATATCATATCATATCATATCATATCATATCATATCATATCATATCATATATCATATCATATCATATATCATATCATATCATATCATATCATATCATATCATATCATATCATATCATATCATATCATATCATATCATATCATATCTTACATATAGTGGAACACATATAGTAGAAACAGTAGTAATGCCTCATTTCGATTATTGTGATTTTCTACTGACTGACCTCAATGTCAACCAGTCGCAAAAATTACAACGTGTTCATAATTCTTGTGTTCGCTTCGTCTGCGATGTCCGTCGCGCTGACCACATTACCCCATCCTTCCAAACTCTAAACTGGCTACGGCTTAACGAACGTAGAAATTTTCATTCTCTTGTTCTCCTTTTCCAAGTCCTTCACACCTCTACACCTACCTACCTTGCCTCCCGTTTCAGTTACCTGTCATCATATCATAATCTCTTCGCACGCACGCAAAATAGCCGCATACTAGCCATACCAACACATAAGACATCATCGTATTCATCATCATACACAATCTCGCTCTCGCGCTTGTGGAACTTTTACAATAAACTGTCTAGCTTTTATTAATCAGTTAATCTTTTAGTACTTTGGTTTTTATTGTATTTGTAAATTTAATATTAATTGTAATTATAATTGTAATTGTACTCTTAATATTGTAGTTGTAATCCCCTGGTAGAGGGGAAGAGAAGGCCTGACGGCCTTATCTCTACCAGGTTAAATAAATAAATAAATACATAATATATCATATTGTCGGCTTACAAGCAAAATACATTAAGTAAAAAACATTACCTCTGAGAATAAGGTGTTTTGAAAACTCTTAAAAAAACTGAATCCTCAAAATATTATTTTAATAAGCTGTGTCTCTGTATGTAGCCTATAGTTGATTGCCCAATTCTAAGTTTATACACATACATTATGTAGGCTATATTTTTTTCTCAGATTCTTTACTTCGTATGTTTTGCTTGTAAACAGAGGTGTGGCTTAGTCAGCACGTAGAGCTGAAAACTCGGGTTCAAATCCCGGTGCCGCAGAGAATTTTTCTCCGTTCCACTCATCCTTCATCATATAATACATTACATATTAGTTACTGTCTACGAGCCATAGCTGCATTTGATTGGATTCAACAACGGATTTAAGTACATTTAAGTACATTCTCTTTGCCTGCTATTTTGAATCATACATGATTCCACACCCAACTACCTTGCCTCTCGGTTTACTCTCCTAGCTTCACATCATAATAGTAATACACGTTCACAGCACAATCTGTTGCTATCAATACCACGTCATCAGACATCTCTGTACTCAAGTTCTTTCTCAATAGCCATGGCCCGCTCATGGAATTCGCTGCGCTGGAAATCAGGGGTAGTCTTAGTCCTCAGTCGTTTAAAATTAGGTTGTTTAGAAATGTTTTAATTGCACAGTATTAGTATTTTTAGGTATATTTATTATTATTATTATTATTATTATTATTATTATTATTATTATTATTATTTTACACAGTCATTACTTTATTTTTTACATTAACACTAATATCTAGGTAATTGCCATTGTCTCAATGTACTATTCCTTTAGTTGTGAGATTATATTCATATGTATTAATTCTTTTTTTTTTTTTAATTTAATACTTGTATACTTAGAATGTATTTTCCTGTTTGTGATTATGTATTCAGTCTCTTTTTTATTATATATATTTTTTTATTACTGTTATTTTAAAGTTAATACTGATTGTGTATATGTATTCAATCTCTCTTTTTTACTTAATTATGTTTATTATTATTTTTAAGTTAATATTTGTATTCCGGTATGTATTTTTCTGTATGTGATTTGATCCTGGTTGAGTGGAAGAGAAGGCCTGATGGCCTTAACTATGCCAGGGAAAATAAAACTATTACTAAAACTATTACTATTAAGATGCGAAACCAGTGTGACAACGTAACGAATATTTAAATTTAAACAAACCATGCCACCAATAATGATGAACTACATTTCTCATCGCAAGGAAGAAAAACATTATAGGCAACATAGAAGACATGTGGGGTATTTGGACAACCCAAGCACTAACAACTAATTTTATGAAGAAAATCGGAGACAGGGAGCTTTTCTTCATGGGGAATATGACAAAATACGGAAGAACCATAACCCAACAATAAACATTACTATGTTTTGAACTGGAGGATTAAAGCATGTCTGTACCATTACTGTGTTTTTTTTCTGTATTATCTACAGATGCTTCCATACGTCTCATTATAGCCATCAGTCTGTCTTTACCCATCTGTTTTAAAATGTATAAATATGTATTTCTTTTTGAATCACGCCTCAGTTACACCTCGCGTTATAAAACTCATAACATTGTTCTGGAACAATAAAACTGTTGGGGGCAGTGAAAGTGAGAACGGGGTATTTGATCCGTTGATTTCCCTGCAAAGCGACCTCACGCTACCCGTGAGAACACGCGTTTGAAACAGCCGCTGGTCGCTGAGTGTATGTGTATGTATTTGTCCAGTCGATAAACAAATTGTACAAGTCACGAATGATATCAATTTCGTGTAACACGGGGAACCACAGCACAGTTTTATCTGCATTGTAGCAGTCACCATCGCCCGTGTCCAAATAACTCAACTATCGCACTGATTAAGCTGCGGAGTGACTGAATTTCACGGTTATACCCAAACAAGTCACGCCATAAAAACAAAAACTGTTCTTTAAATCACGTGTAATTCATGATTACATTTATAGGTACGCTACCACCAATCATTTTGGCACGGACGGGTTCTGAACCAATCTGAGTTGTCGTTACTATCATAGGTCAGTAGCAGTTGAATCCCTGGATCGCAAGTTCGAACCCTGCTCAGGACGACCGAAGGGTACACCAGCGAATAAGGATTATGAAGAATGGACACTGAGCGAATTTTCCTGTGTTTTGTTTCTCTGTGCGCCGGCGTTTAGTTCCACTTTCAAGCGCTAGAGGTTAGTGTAATCGAGCATGCGCTAAGATAATAATTGAGTATAGAGTTGAGACACAGGATCCAAACATCGCCTACCTTATTGTATAATCCAGTAACGCTTTGCTCCAAATAAATTCAAGTTAACAGCTTTTCCTTATTTCTCAGTGGCAAACTAGTTGTAATAATATTTTTTTTTATATTTCAGATATAATAAATTATATTATAAAATAATATAATACATTATATAATTAAGTATCGAATTCGTTTAATATTTGTATAATAATATAATATAGGTATATGGTTTTACTTCTCATAAGAGTTTTGTTTTTCCATTTTCAGCGCTATCAAATCATTACATATTTTAATTGTTGTTGGGGTCAACGTCTCAACTCTCATTATAAAGGAACTCTAGAGTCTAGACATTACAGTTAATGACGGATTTATTATTTTATGGATCAAATTTATTTTATTTGAGTACATAATGTACCTAGATGTATTAATTATATGTGTTATATTTTCTCTGTGTCAACTGCTAGCAGGTGTGATGTCAGCGCCAACTCTAGGGAGAAAGCAGAATCTCACGCTCTAGCTGGCTTGAAGGTCATTGAAATCAGTCCGGCTACATCAAAGGTACCGACGCGAAGTGTCCATACTTAATTACCTATACGCTGGGTACACCGAAGTGAAATATGAAAATTTAAAAATATTGGAGCTACAGTTTTCATGATTTTTTCACATACGTTATTTAACATAGCCTACTATAGGCCTACAGGACATTCAAAAGTCCGGTAACACTTTCAATATTTTATTACACAAAAACTACTAATGATAGCACTTTCAAACACACGTCAGTTTAAAGTCAAACTCTCAAAGTTCGTTTTACACCTTAAAGAGATTCAATGTGTGAACCACGAGTGACTCGGCAGATGTCCAAACGATAATCAAACTCTTCCTATACCCTTTTCAACATATCCTCTGTGACCGTGGAGGCAGCTTCTCGAATTCTGGTTTTTAGTTCCTCTAAATCACGTGGCAAAGGCGGTGTAAACACATGGTCCTTTAGTATCCCCATAGAAAAAAGTCACATGCAGTCATATCGGGTGACCTTGGTGGCCATGTCATGAAACATATGTTCCTTACTCCAGCACGTGCTATCCAACGATAAGACATCTCCGTATTCAGGTAAGCACGAACTGCATGTGTTAACGTGAACTAGAATCAATGGAAAAACTTAAGTTTTCATTTGGTATTACGGACTTAAAGTAACAGTAACAAATGTAAATGACACTCGGGGGAAATTAAACGCAGAATAAATATGGGAAATGCCTGTTATTATTCGGTTGAGAAGCTTTTGTCATCTAGTCTGCTGTCAAAAAATCTGAAAGTTAGAATTTATAAAACAGTTATATTACCGGTTGTTCTGTATGGCTGTGAAACTTGGACTCTCACTTTGAGAGAGGAACAGAGATTGAGGGTTTTTAAGAATAAGGTTCTTAGGAAAATATTTGGGGCTAAGAGGGATGAAGTTACAGGAGAATGGAGAAAGTTACCCAACGCAGAACTGCACGCATTGTATCCTTCACCTGGCATAATTAGGAACATTAAATCCAGACGTTTGAGATGGGCAGGGCATGTGACACGTATGGGCGAATCCAGAAATGCATATAGAGTATTAGTTGGGAGGCCAGAGGGGAAAAGACCTTTGGGGAGGCCGAGACGTAGATGGGAAGATAATATTAAAATGGATTTGAGGGAGGTGGGATATGATGGTAGGGACTGGATTAATCTTGCTCAGGATAGGGACCAATAGCGGGCTTATGTGAGGGCGGCAATGAACCTCCGGGTTCCTTAAAAGTAAGTAAGTATTACGGACTTAAATTTTAATGGAGATTCGCTTATGGATATAATTAAGTTAAACTGGTTGTAGAGATATTTGTTATACATTGTTAAAAAATTTTCGTCGTTTTTATGACGTTTCGCTATTAAGAAGAAGCAGACAATCCTGCGTGATGAACACGTAGTGATTCCCTGTGTTGTCTCTAGTAATAGGCTTCGCCGTTGTTTGGGTTCGCGTCACGTTGAAAGAAGCGCGGGCTATTTTATGTCTGAAGTGTTTGTGTATAAGGAAGGCTGCTGCGATGTAAGTACTTTTCTCTCTGCTATGGGTTTGAATTATTAAACGATTAAGTGTTGTGTACAGTAGCATTTAGTGCGCACACTGCTCATGTCACACCTTGCTTCTAACTTGCAGGGGAAGCCTTTTAAATCTTCTCAGATTACTAATAGCAATTTTCATCAATATATACATTTGTTAGCGGTGACTTCGAATTGCGAGAAGCGGCGCTTTTGTGTGGAAAGGCGTGTATGCAATTCAATAAAGCGATTACATTTCTGCCCACCATTAAGTTCTCAACGAAGTCTTTTAGGTAGCGCTTAATAAGCTTGTTGCCATATAAGTACGAAAAAAAAACTAAACTTACGGAAAATAAACATTAAAATAAGATATATTATATACTGCGCCCCCTCTCCAGAAAACAAAAAGTTAGCATGGATACAATTTAGCATAATAAAGGAATACACAGGCGCTTGGAACATGTCACCCAATTTCGGGCCTGAAACTACAATAATTGTGTTGGTTTGGATGTGTAAATTCTCTCTCTGTCTACAAATATGCAGTAGGAGTCCGTTATAAGAGAAGTAATTAACTAAGGGTATACAGTATTATTTTCTCTTCATATGAAATTATACAGGGACATCATTTTATTTTTACTTCAATTTTTATTGTACCTGAGTTTTTGAATGTAGTACTTCACTCCCACCCCCTTCTACTAATGAAGTTCCAACTGTCCTTCACACAGAGCCAAGGCCGCATATAGTAAACAGCACTGAGTTAGTGAGTATAGTACGTTCCAGAAATATGTTCGCGTTTTCCAGTGACGAAAGAGTTTTCAATATTGAATCATATTTTCGCACAGGTACTGTCCGTTTGCCTACGTCGCATCCCGATTTCCCCCACCTGCTTCTGCTCGCCCCTCTGTAAAAGCTGGGCTGTCTTAGCTCTTTTCTGAAAACATTAATTTCTGTTAGGAATTGGACGTCTACGTAATATTATACAACTGTTTAAAATAACTTAAATAAAAGGGCCTCGTTAAGTAATTAACTGTCACGTGATTTCCCCCCATTCTACGATCCTGCGGCATAACCACTTGGATGGACAGTAGATAGCATATGTGAGTAATGTTATCTGTGCGGGTCGGGCAGAAGTGAAGATTGAATTTACAGTACGTAAGGTACTCTTTTATAGAGTAGGTACAGAATTATTTCAACATGAGTTACTAGTACGAAGAACGAAACGGTAATTGGGATTAGGTACAATAGTCTATAGTGCGATAATATGCATAAAAGAACTGAAGCCCGTATCGAAATGAGTGGCCACCATTTTCAAAAATGTATTTAAATATCCATATTATGATTATTTTTCAATTTAACTTCATTCTCTATATTGTACGCTAATGTGCTGTAGACAGTATAATATAAACTGCATAATGAATACGTTCGCATGGATAACTCAGTTCGTGAGTAAAAACACTTAACTTATTCTTAACACAGTACTGTATTTTGATTAAACAAAAACGTAATGAAAATTATCGAACTGAAAGTTGCGATATTTCCTAGTTTACGTAAATGGATGAACTACTTTTCTTCCCTCCTGTACCAAGTAAAGTGATTTGTTTGTGTTTTACGCCAGTATCATTGAACTCCAGTCGTGGAAGGGGGTAGCACACGGTGTTTCCGGTTCTCTAAAGGTATAGCTAGGTTAATATTAAAAATGTTAGTAAAAATAAAATGATGTCCCTGTACGAAATGGAAATATAAAAATTAGAAATTTATTCTTTGAAGATGTGGAAAAATTCGAATAGCTTGGAGCAACAGTAACAAATATAAATGATACTCGGGAGGAAATCAAATGCAGAAATTTTATTCTTTCTCCCACCTATCAAAATATTGTCTGAAGGATGACGAAGTGACCAAGTCTCCTACCTTGCTACTGCCATCGTGACCTATGAACGCTAAGCGACCTTCCTGAACGTTCAGTGACAAGAGACAAGCAACTTTAACGTCGAGCAATCCAATTCTCATCTGAACTGTCAATCATCTGGTCACTGTAGAAGAGTTTGACCACGACAATGGCAAATGCCACCTATGGCTCTATTTGATATGCCTGCACTAAGCATTTGAATTTCTACCTTTTTTTTCACCACGGATCCCGGAACAAACTTATATCGATGTGCACTTAAAAATTTAGAACTTTCTTTTTACTTGGTTATTAAACGACGCTGTATTAGCTAATAGGTTATTTAACGTCAATGAGATTGGTGACAGCGAGGTGAAATTTGGCGAGATGAGGCCGAGGATTCGTCATAGATCATGTGACATTCACCTTACGGTTGGGGAAAACCTCGGAAAAGTCCAACCAGGTAATCAGCCTAAGCGGGAATCGAACCCGCGCCCAAGCCAACTGAGCTACGCCGGTGGCTAATTTAGAAGTTAAATGTAATTAAGCAATGACTAAGGGACAGTTTTCACGATATGTAACGGGAGCTATCGTGAGTTCGAATCTTACCTAAACCATAGATATTTACAGGGTTAGTTAAAAGTTCCGCACCACCTAAATAACTTTTGAAGCATATGGTTCAGTGACATGAAACTTGGTATGTGAGGATAACCATGTGCTAAGAACTCAATAATGGTATTACCGAGCATTTTCTGCTTCCAGTCTAACCGGAAGTAACCCCAACTCTCTTATTTTAAATGGGACACCCAATATATTTTTTTATTTTTGAATAAAGCTCATTAACAGCTTTTCAAAAAGTACCCACACTTGATACTTCTGTACAAATCCAGTGTTGCTAAATAAAAATGGAAGTGATGCAAGATATTCCTAAAGCCTGATTAAATCATTCCTTAAATGGTTTCTATGATCGAGTGACACATTGTAAAGCAGCTGAGGGCTACCAATTTGAACACATAATTTAGAAGGTGAGCTAGCTTTGTTTTGTTTTTGTTAAGGAAGGAGTATTTTATTATTTTAATATTCGATACACTTTTCTGTTTTCTTGACTTAGCAACACTGAATTTGTACAGAAGTATCAAATGTGGGTAATTTTTGAAAAGCTCTTAACCCTTTCTTACCTATAGATACCATATGGCAATAATTAACTTTATAGCATTTATATACTTGTATGTTACATATGAAGGTAAATTTTGCTAGATAACTTCTATTTCAATACATTTTCATGAATATAGTTTTGTTTCAAATGTTGCCACTCCCGTAACTTGGTCACTGAATTGGTCCTAATACAACTATTTGTTTCAACATGGATTGCTTGTAAATTTAATTTGGGTTAGAAAGGGTTAATGAGCTTTATTCAAAAAAAAAAAATATATATATATATATTGGGTGTTCAATTTAAAATAAGAGAGTTGGAGTTACTTCCGGTTAAACCGGAAGCAGAAAAAACTCGGTAATACCATTATTGAGTTCTTAGTATATGGTTATCCTCACATACCAAGTTTCATGACACTGAACAGTATGCTTCAAAAGTTATTTAGGTGGTGCGGGACTTTTAACTAACCCTGTATATACTACCAATGAAATTGATGTATCAGAATATATTAGGTTCAGACCTGACATTTTATTGTCCCTATGTCGCAGAATTCCCTTTACTTTTATTATGTTAGTTTTAAATTATGTGGAATTGCAAAAAATACGAATAGCCTCATGGGTAGAAAGTTCAAAGAAGGAAAAGGAAAAAGAAAGCACGAGTAAATTAATGAAGATGTTACACTTCTCCAGACACTGTTCTTATGAATCGCTCAACAGAATGCGAAAGGGCACTACAGGTCACAGTTCCTGCCTTACCTCGCAGATTCCAATTTAAATTAATTAATCCCAGATTAAAATTAATCATCTTTCATGCATCGCTTTGTCCTGGAAGGTTGACCTACAGAACAGAGAAGCTGCGCTCATTAGGTTCGCTACAAAGAAGTACGCGATTTCAAAGTGCAGAGGCCCTCAGTTTGAGCTACAGAAAGAGGAATCAAAATGCCTTCAGCTGTCACAAGTGGCTGAGCTCTCCGAGTCACGCCATTTATAATTATGTGACGGGAATGGAACTAGTTAGTTCCACTCCTCCCCGCTCAAGACTGACACATGGGCAGCTCGATGTACAAAGCGAGTGGGCCCGCACGCTGTACAGTCCAGAGAATCTATTAACACCAGCATAATTCGACACATCAAGAAAAAACAAATGACACCTACTCCTCGCACTCTTACTTACACTACTGCTGAGAGGATAAAAAGAAAGGAGGGAGTACTTCAAGCCAAATATACTTGAAATCGGTGCGACGGATATGACGTCAAACTATACCTCTTACGCCCCATAATCCATCGCGAAATACCGCCAATTGCCTAATATTAAATTGCTATTATCGGTTTTGGTCATACGTAAACGGATTAGAATGAATCTGCAGGTAACAGGATTACTAGCAGATTATTATATCAATGCATGTTTCACTGTATATTTATTAAAAGTGTTATGGTTGTGACATGGACTGAACACTTCATTTCCACATTCTTTCTCTTATCAAGAAGGATGTTGGCATTCCTTCATATGTTAAAGCATAGGGGACATATTATCAACGGACATATTCTGTAGTTGAGCCAAACAGAATATTAGCTTATTGATAAAAAAAAAACTAGCTGAAAGTACTCGGCGTTGCTCGGGTTTTCCTTTCTGCTTCTATTTTTAATTGAACTGGTTATTAAATTTTCGGAAATCTCGAAAACCCAACTATAGACAACCAAAACGAATTGTCTTTACTAAGCTTTCCTCGCCCATAAAGATGAATCTTTACTTAACTTCACTTACATGAATTAATGAACTCCTTAGCCAAATGCCTGCCAGGGTTAACTAAATTTAAAACAGTTGTAGATCAGGCACCGAGAAGAAAACATTTCATCATGTGCTTCACATTTAATTTTTTTTTTTATTTATATTTTTATTTGTTTTGTTTATTTATGTATTCTGGTGTAGATAAGGTCATTAGGCCTTCTCTTCCACACCGCCAGAAATACAACTAAAATAATAGAAAAATCAAACTACAGTATAAACAAAGTAAAACCCAACGAAAATATATACAGGCTACAGTTACACAACCTTTAAATGAGTTAACATTGTCTTGAAGTTCAGCAAAACAAAAACACACACTTCGATCTCTATACGCCCCCTTAGTGTTGACTCAATGTTCTACTGATCTTACATTTTATCTCTGCCGGTCAGTTACCGCTAAATTTCAAGTGCCTTATCTTAGTCGTGGCTGTCAGCGTATTAAATAATTTTTCTGCCGACTCCTTTCCTTCCCACCACAAATATGACGTTGTACTGAGGCAGAGCTAAAACAATTATAAGATCTGTACATTGATCTGAAGCTGTGCTGACATACATTTCACGTAATTTTATGTCTACGTGTGCTTTCACTTGAACTTCAGAGAGCTGACGGTAATTAGGGAATTCCCTTGTTCCCAGTGTGAATCCGTTGGGATGTCATCGTGAGCCGAAATTTATCTGTCTATCGGTCATACCAAAGAATCAATATATGTATATATAATTCAGTTTATATTGGAAGATTTTTTACCCCTTCACAGCTGTACGTCCGCTTATCATACCCGGGCTTTTTAAATATGACTCGAGATATTACATCTAACAAATTCAGAACATATTAAATATATTACATTTTATTTTATATACAGACTGCAGATAGAGTATAATTCTGCAAGAAGTCAACATAAATAATAATATTCTGGAAGACATGTTATAGAAATGAAGTGACTGTTCTTTCCACAGCACTTAACATTCTACACTGGCAACATGATTACACAGATAACTCCTGCTGAACTTGACTTCACTTTTTAAATATTCATAACATGAAACAATTTGTAATCGTAATAATATGAACAAAACAGCTGATAAACACACCGGAAAAAGAGATGAACTATGGGTAATCTGACGGCCATACTAGTACAAGGCTTCTATAGAAGCCTTGATCTTTGCCTGCTTTAATTGAAATCAAAAACCATAATGGCGGTCCAATATATCATTAGGATTGTTGAAGAAGGCATTGTCACGTGTTGGGCAATGAACGCGAATTCCATAGACATTAATATTTTAAGGACACTCTAACACATTTGAATATCATAAAATGCTTACTCTCTAGAAGGAAGGAAGATTTGTTGAACAACACGTTCATGGTCTCACCTCACGATTCTGCAGTTAGAACCTCACACTTGAGCTCTATGTAATCGCAGCAGGTGAAGACTGTCGTTAGCTTACCTAAAACAAACAAGAAGAGAACAGATGAGAAACTGGGATATTTCATGAGCCGAGTTAATTCAAAAGCACATTAATCAAATTATAATTATCTGCATGACTGCTCTGTCTTAATAAATTAAGGTCAAGAGTTCGTGTTTGGGATTCACTACAATATCGAACATTCACTTCACGTACCTTACAAATCAGCAAGGTTTGAATGTTCCAAACAATAATTTGCGACATCATCATAAACTGTAGAATAAAACTGTTAATATTAACTTTAACTCATTAAAAGGGCCCTAATTTCCGCTGGTTTTCCTACCATTCTAGAACCCATTGGCATAAATCGTTCCGATGGTAAACGTCCAGATGGCTTAACTTTAACACCATGGTCCAAAGGCAAATCACTTTTATGGGATGCCACTTGTTATAACACCTTCGCTTCTTCTTATTTGCCCAAAACTTCCAAATTCGCTGGGTCAGCCGCTGCATCTGCTGTGACAATTAACGCATTAAGTATCTCGATCTTCTGGATTGATACAATTTTGTCGTTTTCGCCGTAGAATCTATGGGCCCATGGTGATCCGAGGCGAAGCTGTTAACTTCTGATATCGGCAAGTATTTATCAGCACTGAACGGTGACTCTCGCTCTACGGCTTTCCTCCGCCAAAGAATTAGTATTGCCATTCAACGAGGGAACGCTATAAGTGTTATGGCGACTTTTCCAGAATCTAAATCGTTGGAAGAAATATTTTATTTCATGTAGAGCTGTAGACAGTTTTTCGCATCCTTTAGTTTTGTTGCTAATTTCTAGTTTGTCCCTTACTCAATTGTTTAATTTAATTTCAAAATTCAATTAAAGTTTATTTTGTATAAGACAGTTTGATATGTGTTTTAGATAATATTGTTCTAAATTAAAACATTAAGTGAAATTGTTAAGTAGGATAAAATCACTCCGTGAATTATTATTGTTACAATATTTTGTTAGTGATATTTATATTACCTCTAATTTGTCATGAGAATATCCATTTGATCATAATAGTGTTAGCTATAGTATAATTATTATGTTCGTGTATCTATGTTATCAAACAAACTCAGCAAAAACATGAAATTAAGACTTTAAGAGATATTGTTAACATAATCGTTGCATACTCAATTATACGGGAAGGAATCATTCGGCTTCAATGGTTTCTGGTTTTTCAAGAAATGAATTTAATTCATATATTATTCACTCACACACACTCACTTACTGGCTTTTAAGGTACCCGTAGGTTCATTGCCTCCCTCACATAAGCCCGCCACTGGTCCCTATCCTGAACAAGATTAATCCAGTCTCTACCATCATATCCCACCTCCCTCAAATCCATTTTAATATTATCTTCCCACCTACGTCTCGACCTCCCCAAAGGTCTTTTTCCCTCCGGCCTCCCAACTAACACTCTATATGCATTCCTGGATTCACCCATACGTGCTACATGTCCTGCCCATCTCAAACGTCTGGATTTTATGTTCCTAATTATGTCAGGTGAAGAATACAATGCGTGCAGCTCTGCGTTGTGTAACTTTCTCCATTCTCCTGTAACTTCATCACTCTTAGCCCCAAATATTTTCCTAAGAACCTTATTCTCAAACACCCTTAATCCCTGTTCCTCTCTCAAAGTGAGAGTCCAAGTTTCACAACCATACAGAACAACCGGTAATATAACTGTTTTATAAATTCTAACTTTCAGATTTTTTGACAGCAGACTAGATGACAACATATATTATTATTATCTATATTTATAATTAAATGATTTCACCAATATAATCAAGAATTATTAATAATTGGTATAACTATTATATTAACAATAATTCAACGATGACGAGATATTGTACGAGAAGGTACTTATCAAGGATTACATACCAAAATAGTAACAGAAGACTCTTGCAGTATTGGTTTATAAAAGCTAAACTTCAATAATGAATATAACAACGAATATAATTTGTAAGAGAAAAATAAAGGAGATACTTTTCTTTGAGATCAGTAAAATGATGCACCATACCAGTTAAGAAGAAAAGAAAAAAAAAATAATTTTAAAACTGCTTTTAATATTCTTAAGGTCATATTCTATGGTTTTAGAACTGAAGGATAAAAACAAGCAGCAATCTAATCAACAAAATTTTAGGAGCAAAATAATGAAATAAAATAAACGAAGGACACAAAAATAGTACAGGAAAGCATATGAGAAACAGAAGGAAATGGAAAAGAAATATACAAAAACAGAACAGAAGAAAACAGAAAGGAGGCGAAGAAACAAAATATATGGAGAATTGAATAAACAGAAAGTGAAACAGAAGAAATTAAGAGGTAAGTAGACAGAAGAAAATTGGATTGAAACCTAAAAAACGGAGATATTAATATAAACAGAAGAAAAACGATATGAAACATTTAATGTAGATGTAAAAATAAGCAGAAGAAAATTCATATTAAACTTGAGAATGGACAGAATGAACAGAAGAAAAATAAACGGAAGAAAAATAACGTAACAGTAAACAAAAGGTGAAAAGAATAAACATAGGAGGAAGGGATGAAAAATAAAAAAGGAAAAGAGAATAAGAAACAGGGAATAAGTTTGAAATTAAGTGTAAGCTGATGGAAATGAAAAGGGTAAGTATTATACGAAATAAAAAAAAAGAAATAGATGGTTTGTAGAGAGTATTCTAACTTTCCAACTTTCCGACATCAAGATATTAATGATTTCAATATTGAAACCGAGTGAAAGGATGATGAATTGCTGTAGCCAATTTTTATGAACTTTGTGAGTGTAGAGGGGCTATCGTTCTATTGCAGCCAAACTTGTAGAAGTCTAAGATGTAATCTTGTGTTACCAAAGTTATTATGAATACCGTAAGTTGTTCCCAGAATTGAAGCAGTGTGCAAATGCGAGATGGACGTCACAGCCACATGGTATAGGCATTATTATAGCCTACGAAGTGAACTGTACGTAGTATCATTAATTTCTGGGGGTTAGTCTTTGAGATATTTCAAACAAAAAAGTTTAATACAATGTTACTCGTTTTTGCTTCCTTTCGAGATAAAATTGTTCTATATGAAACATTTTATTGATGTTTTGGGAAAACCACTGATTTAATTCCCAAATATGCTGAGTCAAATTAAAAGAGCAGTGTATTATAATATATATTAGATGGGTTACATCAGCTGCTTGTCTATGCGGATGACGTGAATATGTTAGGAGAAAATCCACAAACGATTAGGGAAAACACGGGAATTTTACTGGAAGCAAGTAAAGAGATAGGTTTGGAAGTAAATACCGAAAAGACAAAATATAATTATTATGTCTCGTGACGAGAATATTGTACGAAATGGAAATATAAAAATTGGAATTTCATCTTTTGAAGAGGTGCAGAAGTTCAAATATCTTGGAGCAACAGTAACAAATATAAATGATACTCGGGAGGAAATTAAACACAGAATAAATATGGGAAATGCCAGTTATTATTCGGTTGAGAAACTTCTATCATCCAGTCTGCTGTCAAAAAATCTGAAAGTTAGAATTTATAAAACAGTTATATTACCGGTTGTTCTTTATGATTGTGAAACTTGGACTCTCACTTTGAGAGAGGAACATAGGTTAAGGGTGTTTGAGAATAAGGTGCTTATGAAAATATTTGGGTCTAAGAGGGATGAAGATACACGAGAATGGAGAAAGTCACACAACGCAGAAAAGGACGCATTGTATTCTTCACCTGATATAATTAAGAACATTAAATTCAGACGTCTGAGATGGGCAGGGTATGTAGCACGTATGGGTGAATCCAGGAATGCATATAGAGTGTTAGTTGGGAGGCCGGAGGGAAAAACACCTTTAGGGAGGCCGAGACGTAGATAGGAAGATAATATTAAAATGGATTTGAGGGAGGTGGGATATGATGATAGAGACTGGATTCATCTTGCTCAGGATAGGGACCAATGGCGGGCTTATGTGAGGGCGGCAATGAACCTCCGGGTTCCTTAAAAGCCAGTAAGTAAGTAAGTGTAATATAATAATAAATGATTGAAAGAATTTTAGTTTTGTCATTTAAATGTGCAGAAATTTGATCCGAACAAATGCAACATTTGAAAAATTCCTTTGCAGAACCTAATGGCTTTTGAATTAGCCTGCTAGAGCCGATAAAGAGCTAATGATACTGTACGCTTTTGTAACGTAACATAGGTCAGATGTCACACGGTATAAATACTGATGAATCATAGGGCCGTCAAGCAGCAGAAATGACATTCCCTGACTTTCTACAAGTGTATAATAAGTCGGCAACAAATAAGGAAAAGAAGGCAGCGGTGAAAGGATGATGAACATCTTGACTCCTCAAATTTGTAACCCGATCCTTAAAAGGCCCTGACATGGGTTTGCAGACGCGCAACTAGGAGCACTCATCGCAGGCAACATAATTCCCATTAGACCGCGCTGTCCAGAATGCCGGGCTGCCATTCGCATGCAGTCCGATGCACTTTGCACTTGTGGCCGTGTGGAGAGTTCTCCACTCCACGCCGCGCTCACAGACATTCATGTCAAGAGCCGTCTCACTGCAGTCACGACAAGTGGATTTGCATACATCCCCGGCGAGTACGTATTCACTCCCTGAGAAGTTGCTCAAAAGTCAAGGTGAAGAGACGAGGCAATTACAAGGCAATGACTGCAATAGGAAGTTAGACACTACAACACCCGGTGCGTTGCACTCCCGGTTCGGTTACACGCACTAAGCGTCATTAAGAATTCACCGCTGAGACGGTTGGTTTTACGCGATCTCTCTTGTAAGTTAGTATGGACACGGCCATTCAGAGACAAGGAGAGAATACTTGAATGCATGAAAGAACATGCAAGTGGCCAGAAATCCGTTCTTCTTCAAAGTACAGTTAATTTTTTTTTGTCAAACTTGAACTATCTATGTCATGAGTTAAATGTAAACAATGAAGCGGAAATCAAACTTCAACTATCTATGTTAAGTATTAAATGTAAATAATGAAGCGGAAATCAAACTTCAACTATCTATGTCATGAATTAAATGTAAATAATGAAGCGGAAATCAAACTTCAACTATCTATGTCATGAATTAAATGTAAACAATGAAGCGGAAATCAAACTTGAACTATCTATGTCATGAATTAAATGTAAATAATGAAGCGGAAATCAAATTTCAACTATCTATGTCATGAATTAAACGTAAATAATGAAGCGGAAATCAAATTTCAACTATCTATGTCATGAATTAAATGTAAACAATGAAGCGGAAATCAAACTTCAACTATCTATGTCATGAATTAAATGTAAACAATGAAGCGGAAATCAAACTTGAACTATCTATGTCATGAATTAAATGTAAATAATGAAGCGGAAATCAAATTTCAACTATCTATGTCATGAATTAAACGTAAATAATGAAGCGGAAATCAAATTTCAACTATCTATGTCATGAATTAAATGTAAACAATGAAGCGGAAATCAAACTTCAACTATCTATGTCATGAATTAAATGTAAACAATGAAGCGGAAATCAAACTTCAACTATCTATGTCATGAATTAAATGTAAACAATGAAGCGGAAATCAAACTTCAACTATCTATGTCATGAATTAAATGTAAACAATGAAGCGGAAATCAAACTTCAACTATCTATGCCATGAATTAAATGTAAATAATGAAGCGGAAATCAAACTTCAACTATCTATGTCATGAATTAAATGTAAACAATGAAGCGGAAATCAAACTTCAACTATCTATGTCATGAATTAAATGTAAACAATAAACCGGAAATCAAACTTCAACTATCTATGTTAAGAATTAAATGTAAACAATGAAGCGGAAATCAAACTTCAACTATCTATGTCATGAATTAAATGTAAACAATGAAGCGGAAATCAAACTTCAACTATCTATGTCATGAATTAAATGTAAACAATAAACCGGAAATCAAACTTCAACTATCTATGTCATGAATTAAATGTAAACAATAAACCGGAAATCAAACTTCAACTATCTATGTTAAGAATTAAATGTAAATAATGAAGCGGAAATCAAACTTCAACTATCTATGTCATGAATTAAATGTAAACAATAAACCGGAAATCAAACTTCAACTATCTATGTTAAGAATTAAATGTAAACAATGAAGCGGAAATCAAACTTCAACTATCTATGTCATGAATTAAATGTAAACAATGAAGCGGAAATCAAACTTCAACTATCTATGTCATGAATTAAATGTAAACAATAAACCGGAAATCAAACTTCAACTATCTATGTCATGAATTAAATGTAAACAATAAACCGGAAATCAAACTTCAACTGTCTATGTTAAGAATTAAATGTAAATAATGAAGCGGAAATCAAACTTCAACTATCTATGTCATGAATTAAATGTAAACAATAAACCGGAAATCAAACTTCAACTATCTATGTTAAGAATTAAATGTAAACAATGAAGCGGAAATCAAACTTCAACTATCTATGTCATGAATTAAATGTAAACAATAAACCGGAAATCAAACTTCAACTATCTATGTTAAGAATTAAATGTAAATAATGAAGCGGAAATCAAACTTCAACTATCTATGTCATGAATTAAATGTAAACAATAAACCGGAAATCAAACTTCAACTATCTATGTTAAGAATTAAATGTAAATAATGAAGCGGAAATCAAACTTCAACTATCTATGTTAAGAATTAAATGTAAACAATGAAGCGGAAATCAAACTTCAACTATCTATGTCATGAATTAAATGTAAACAATGAAGCGGAAATCAAACTTCAACTATCTATGTCATGAATTAAATGTAAACAATAAACCGGAAATCAAACTTCAACTATCTATGTTAAGAATTAAATGTAAACAATGAAGCGGAAATCAAACTTCAACTATCTATGTCATGAATTAAATGTAAACAATAAACCGGAAATCAAACTTCAACTATCTATGTTAAGAATTAAATGTAAATAATGAAGCGGAAATCAAACTTCAACTATCTATGTCATGAATTAAATGTAAACAATAAACCGGAAATCAAACTTCAACTATCTATGTTAAGAATTAAATGTAAATAATGAAGCGGAAATCAAACTTCAACTATCTATGTTAAGAATTAAATGTAAACAATGAAGCGGAAATCAAACTTCAACTATCTATGTCATGAATTAAATGTAAACAATGAAGCGGAAATCAAACTTTATCTATGTCATGAATTAAATGTAAACAATAAACCGGAAATCAAACTTCAACTATCTATGTCATGAATTAAATGTAAACAATCAACCGGAAATCAAACTTCAACTATCTATGTCATGAATTAAATGTAAACAATAAGCCGGAAATCAAACTTCAACTATCTATGTTAAGAATTAGATGTAAACAATGAAGCGGAAATCAAACTTCAACTATCTATGTTAAGAATTAGATGTAAACAATGAAGCGGAAATCAAACTTCAACTATCTATGTTAAGAATTAAATGTAAACAATAAACCGGAAATCAAACTTCAACTATCTATGTTAAGAATTAAATGTAAACAATAAAGCGTAAATCAAACTTCAACTATCTATGTCATGAATTAAATGTAAACAATATACCGGAAATCAAACTTCAACTATCTATGTCATGAATTAAATGTAAACAATGAAGCGGAAATCAAACTTCAACTATCTATGTCATGAATTAAATGTAAACAATATACCGGAAATCAAACTTCAACTATCTATGTTAAGATTTAAATGTAAACAATGAAGCGGAAATCAAACTTTAACTATCTATGTCATGAATTAAATGTAAACAATGAAGCGGAAATCAAACTTCAACTATCTATGTCATGAATTAAATGTAAATAATGAAGCAGAAATCAAACTTCAACTATCTATGTCATGAATTAAATGTAAATAATGAAGCGGAAATCAAACTTCAACTATCTATGTCATGAATTAAATGTAAACAATAAACCGGAAATCAAACTTCAACTATCTATGTTAAGAATTAAATGTAAACAATGAAGCGGAAATCAAACTTCAACTATCTATGTCATGAATTAAATGTAAACAATATACCGGAAATCAAACTTCAACTATCTATGTTAAGATTTAAATGTAAACAATGAAGCGGAAATCAAACTTCAACTATCTATGTCACGAATTAAATGTAAACAATATACCGGAAATCAAACTTCAACTATCTATGTTAAGATTTAAATGTAAACAATGAAGCGGAAATCAAACTTCAACTATCTATGTTAAGATTTAAATGTAAACAATGAAGCGGAAATCAAACTTCAACTATCTATGTCATGAATTAAATGTAAACAATGAAGCGGAAATCAAACTTCAACTATCTATGTCATGAATTAAATGTAAACAATAAACCGGAAATCAAACTTCAACTATCTATGTCATGAATTAAATGTGAACAATATACCGGAAATCAAACTTCAACTATCTATGTTAAGATTTAAATGTAAACAATGAAGCGGAAAAGACATAACTACAAAATTATCAAATTTTCAAAATATATTTGTGTGTATTTATTTACACTGCAAGTGGGCAGGAGTGGTGACTTTATTACACATAATAATTTCAATTAACAATAACATTTAAAATAACCTACGTAATTCATAAGTGAACCTAATTTTCCATTACAACTTACATGTAAGTACATAAATATGGTATGCACATTGGTACTGATACTCTTTCACTACTTTAACTCCACTCTTATCTCACTCACTGCACTGACACTATGACACATTTCACTGACACTATGTAACACATTTCAGTAATACTATAGAACACATCTCACTGACACTATAAATTATATTATCACTGATAGAAATTTCACTGTCACTGTAAACCATAACTTTACTGACATAACACTACAAATAAAACAATTACAGCCTTATTGTTCCGTAGAATTATATTTATAAACTATAGAATTAACCTAAATTTGCTAGTCTAAGTCCCCCTTACAAGCTATTTTAAACTACTTTACAATTCAAAACAAAGGAATAACTCGTCAGGCTAAGTAAGTTAATACACATGTCACCTTAAATAATGTAAAGTACATTTTGTAACATTTAGACTTTAAACACAACTTTTAAAGTTATTTTTGAACCTTCTGTGTGATACCGGTTCCATTCATCAAACACTTAAAAACAAAACAAGAAAAGAAACCAGGTTAAAGTGTTATAAAACAATGGCAGTACCCACTTTGCTCTGGGGTTCCGAAACATGGGTATTTACACAGAAATCTGAGAGTAAAATGCAGAGTGCAGAAATGAGATTTCTGAGTACAAAAGGATGCATAAGACTAGACTAAGGAACGAACAAAACATCTATGCTATAAAAGATAAACGAATACCGTGACATGTGGTTACAACATAATAATAATAATAATAATAATAATAATAATAATAATAATAATAATAATAATAATAATAATAATAATAAACTTCTTTTCTACCTATAAAATAACTTTTGGCCGGTATATATAACCATGTGACCTGTTAGAGCCCTGTGCAGTTTTCTTTCTATTCATCAATCATAATCAACCAACCATCCCACGGACCAATCAATACAAGTTACTCCGTGTCATTAAATAACGCTATAAAAGAGATAACCAACATAACACTTCTGATCACTTCAAAACTTGCTTTCACAATGTTGTCCGTATGTTACACACGCTATATACAGAACCTGGTCTATAGCCCACCTTGCAACATGCCTTCTGATTGCCTAATAAGAGACATTTGAAGACAAAATGTACTGTAGAATGTGAAACTGGATTTCACTTCCTTGAATGATGTATAGTCTGGAATTTGGAGTGTCACCATATGGCTTATCTCTAGAGCACTTTTAATGTAAAGTGTATGGAAATTTATGATATTCAGTTGTCATCAGTGGTGTGTGTGACGTGAGGTAAGGTGAGATATGGTTGGAAAATTTTGCCTGAAATTCTCTCCTATAGTCACGTTTATTATTATTGTTATCCAAATATTGAAACCCTATTTTACCTTTGGTATATTAGGGTTGTAGTTTGTTACATGTGAAATACATTATGTAGAGATAATACACAATTTTAAAGAAGTAGTGGTAGGCATGAGTCATAGTTACAATATAAATACACTAATTAATAGACAGGAAACAATATTAAATACGTTATGCAATAATTACATTCAGTTAAAACAAAATTAAATAAAATTAGAAATTATGATCGAAGGTGTAGAGAGATTGCAAGAATATGACATAAATTTGTGATTTTATACATAATTTTAAGCAATAGTAAAGAGATAATGCACAAAATTGGCTTAGTTACAAATTAAACACCTATTATATAGGTTGTTTTCGATAGTAAAGAAATAAAACATATTACTTACGGTTACAAACTATATACCTGTCATCAAATACTGAACAATAGTAAAATCTATAATACAAACATAGTTATTGTTATTGCTATTATTATGTTAGAGTCACGTTTAGGACAGTGTTTTATTTGCTGTAAATCTACGTCTCTCTCGAAGGAAGGTACTTTAAGAACTCCATCCCCAAAGTCACACCTGAATCTGCAAACCGCGGATTTAGTAGCAGGCACAGTAACCACAACAAACCAGACGACGACGAAATGGATTTTTCGTAAATTAACTATTCATTTTTATAAACAAGAAACAACGTAGTAAAGACACAAGTAGAAAAATTTCTTGAATGACTGGAAGCTATGAACTAAATATTTCTGAACATAATTTATATCTTTCTTTACATTGTCAACGAATGGCATTGCCACAGTATTCATAACAACATTTTGCCATCTTATTTGTATGAGATGATGTGATAATAATTGATAAATGCTAGAATTATGATAGGAAATGTGGAAATATCAAAAAGGTTACCCAAAGTTTGTTTCATAATAAGTAGGTATAGCCTATAACTGCTATTACCATCACCACTAGTAATAAATAATAATAAATTTAGCTTCCCTTATGAAAAGGGTGCCAGATTTGACAAAGCGTATTACAAGTAATTTGGAAACACACCTATAAGGTAAAATGATATACATTTGAAACGGTTAGGGAATCAAATATACAAAATGTCAGAAAAATTTACACCTAAGTAGCGTTTGTGCTCATTTACGTTAAGAAAGGGGGGAAAAAATATCATCAGATAGGTTAGAATGATTTGAATGCCATATACCGCGAGAAAAATAATAGTACGGATTTATTGGCATTGATATCTAAACCAATCAACAGCCATCGGTTAAGATAACTTGAAATTTCCATTGTCACTCATTATTATTATTATTATTATTATTATTATTATTATTATTATTATTATTATTATTATTATTATTATTATTAACTTCTTCATATACGCTACTACTGGCTGTTTTTTTATCTCGACTTACCGATAACATTGACATGACCATTGTCTTTATTTCACTATTCAACTTACAGGATGAATTTGCGATATTGGCCAATGAACCGCCTTAAAATCAACCAATCACAGTTGTGTTTCTTACAAGGAAGCGTCTTATCTGTAAAAACCTTTCGTGTTTTTATTCTGTTAATGTAACATTTCAGTTTATCTTACTTTTGAGGTTAAGTATTGTTGTTTCGTATTTCCGCTCTGAGTAGTTGGCAGTAGTATCTAGTATGCCGTGATAGATAGCAGCTTGTTTTGTAACTTCATTAAAAGGAATCATATTAATATCTTATTGTTGTGTTTTATAACAGTTATCATAATTAATTTACGTAAGTAATTCAGTTTTTTTTTTCCATGTTATTTAATTTTATTCGTTGCGTAATCGTTTTAAATTGCACTCGTGCAATTACTACAGACAATATGGTTGATTAAAACTGAAAATAATATTATAAAGAAGCATTGTAAAAATTAAAAGAAAAAATTGACAGAGGATTATTGGAAGCCTGTAATTGCGTGAAGCGTTTGTGTTATTCGTTTATTATTGTCGACATGGTGAGGATTGTAAGGATAGTTAAGATTTTAAATAACAGTTTAATCGTTTTAATTTGTCTTCATTCTCCTCGCATTTCATTCCGTACGGCCTAGTCTCGAGACAACAATACAGTTGATAGCCGAAACGATTCACATCAATATCACGCCAATCAGTTAGGCTATTTGAATAATATGCCATTACAGAGAATTGGATTCATTTGGAATTTAATAAGAGTCGAGTCCTTCAGAATTAGATTATGTTAAATTAGCTATTTCTGTCTTCTATTAATCACCTCCATTTGCGCACGAATAATTTTTTATTAAATTGAAATTAAGCGTAATATTTCGTACGATTTTACACGTCACGTGAATCTCTTCCAAGTCCATCTGATACCGCAATCACACATCTACAGCAACTGTTTTTAACATGACCTTCTTGCGCCATAGCAGGTCACTAGGCATTCTTCCCTTCAGTCATTCAAGTTGTCACGGATCTTAAATTTTTACTATTTTCAAATTCTATATATTGAAAATTAAATTATTTTTGTCAGCTTTAGTATTAGGATCAATTTAGAAGATGAGTATAATTTTATCAAAAAAAAAAAAAGTTGTTGAATAAAATGTATTATTATTACAAAAAAAAAAAAAAAAGATTCCGTCCCGGATGTTACAGGATTTGTGAAGTCATTTCACACCTTATTAACAAAAAGTGTAAAACTCAAGTCTCTGCTTCAACCAAGAAGAGATTCATTCTTATAGTGTCCATGTGAAAGGCATGTAAATCTCATGCGATCCAATTAGTTCACAAAAACAAAATCGGTAAATATTTTATAACTGTTTCTTCCAAGTCACGGGTGTTACACACATTTTGTCACGGATGTTACAGATGAGTTAATGACCTTTATTTTTCCACTTTCGAAACAACTGTGACATTAAGGTAACAAATTAAAATTAAGGCGACATTTAACATTTAATTTTTTAAGCTGACATGTATTTATTTAGCCTGACGAGTTACTCCCTTGGTTTGAATTGTAAATTATTTAAAAATAGCGTGTAAGAGGGCCTTAGACTAGAAATGTTTAGTTTAAATGTAGTTCTGTTTATAAGTATACATAAGGGCGTAATTATTTTACTTATATGAACTGTTGTATCAGTGAAGCGAGGTGAGTCAGTGAAGTTATGGTTTTACAGTGCAGTGAATAGTTCCGATCAGTGATAATTTATAGCGTCAATGAAATGTGTTCTACAGTGTCAGTGAAATATGTTATATAGTGTCAATGAAATGTGTTCTATAGTGTCAGTGAAATGTGTTATAGAGTGTCAGTGAAATGTGTCCTAAAGTGTCAGTGAAATGCGTCATAGTGCCACTACAGTGAGTGAGATGAGAGTAAAGTGAAAGACTATTGAAACATATGTAAGGCCTATACATATGTAGGTTGTATTGTAAAATTAGGTATTTTATGTTTTATTATTAATTGTAATTATTGTGTTAAATTGTATTGTGTATTCTTATTGTATTGTGTATATAACTGTATTGTGTATTCCAGTTTTATTATGTATTGTTTATATTGTGTATACCACTGCCACCGGGTACTTGCCCACTTGCAGTGTAAATAAATACATACATACATTTCTATGTCAAAATATCTACTTGAACTTTAAGATTGCTAATTGTTATTACCCCAAACTAATGAAAAAAAAAATGTCAGAAATATTTTAGTACAGCGTAAAAAGTTCCTTGATCCTGGAGTTCTGGAATTAACAGTGCAGACTCTCAAAATATTTCTTCAACGATTGCTTTTTGAAAAACACACATTAACAGCTGTTCTCTCCACGATTAAGTGCTTCAAACATTAGGAAAACAGAAAATACCCGTTACCTAGGCAACACCACTTACATTCAATGCCCATAAAACTTCTAAAATATTTTCCTTTTGAATACAAAACATTAGAATATTTAAATTTACACTAATAATAAACAAATATTTCTGAAAAAGACTTTTTCGTTGGAATTCCCAGTTTGACTGGAATGGCGAATTATACCGGACATTTTCAAACTTTCCTATACAAAGTAAAACCAGAGGCAGTGTGTGTTACTGGAATTAGACTTCACTTCAGTGCTACAACACCCTTAAGTCCATTATTAGTAAGCAATTAACGAAACGTTCGCCCAGACAAAGTGGGAATGTTGAGATCCATGAGAGATCAAATGATAAAGTTACAAACCAAGAAACTTGCTAATATCGAATTGCCAGTGTTTACTTAACGTAGTTACTCAGGAGGGTTCGATGAGATGACTAGGTCCCTCGCAAGGGGCGCGGAGACCGGGAGATTATTGGTCTTTGCAAGTGTAAAGCGTCCAAATGAGGTGCTATTTTATGTGAAAGAGATTAAAAGCTTCCATGAGGATGAACTTTCCAGGAGACTTGTGACTTCCTACATCGTTCGTATCATGATAAGCACAAAGAGACATCTTAATACCGAGAAAAGCTTCCACAATTTCAGGTTAAAAGACTTTTCACGGACAAATACGGTGAAGAAAAGCTGACAAAAATGTTCTGTTTGTCAATATAGATTGTAAGACTACAAACACTTCCTATTAAGAATAGTTTAAAATGTTTCCCTATATAATGAGAGAAATATTTCTTAAATTATCAGCCCTCCAGTGAGGGTGACCACAAGGATCCTGAGTATAGAACAGTCATGTTTTTTTTTTTAAGTCGTAAAATTGTAGAAAATAATACTCATTAAAACCTTAGATTAAATTTGTATTATACTATTTTATCAATAAATTTCAAAGAAATAATAATAATAATAATAATAATAATAATAATAATAATAATAATAATAATAATAATGCTTTATTTTCGCTGGCAGAGTTAAGGCCATAAGGCCTTCTCTTCCACTCAACCAGCCTTACAAAACTCTTACAAAAAGGGAATTAAATCATTCGACAACTGATTACGAAATATGATGACAACGATGATAATCATGACGAATCATCTGTGAAATGACGACACGGAGTAAAGTAACTTTCGAACTTGACTTTTAACAACAGACAAAAAAAAAAGTGTTACTCGAAACAAAAAATTCATTCTTCAACTCGACCCAATGTCTCAAGAAATTGCTTACTTACTCACTTACTTACTTACTTGCTGGCTTTTAAGGAACCCGGAGGTTCATTGCCGCCCTCACATAAGCCCGCCAATGGTCCCTATCCTGAGCAAGATTAATCCAGTTTCTACCATCATATCCCACATCCCTCAAATCCATTTTAATATTATCTTCCCATCTACGTCTCGGCCTCCCAAAAGGTCTTTTCCCTCCGGCCTCCCAACTGGCACTCTATATGCATTTCTAGATTCGTCCAGACGTGCTACATGTCCTGCCCATCTCAAACATCTGGATTTAATGTTTCTAATTATGTCAGATGAAGAAAACAATGCGTGCAGTTCTGCGTTGTGTAACTTTCTCCTTTTTCTGTAACTTCATCCCTCTTAGCCCCAAATATTTTTCTAAGTATCTTATACTGAAACAGACTTAATCTCTGTTCCTCTGTCAAATTAAGAGTCCAAGTTTCACAACCATACAGAACAACCGGTAATATAACTGTTTTATAAATTCTAACTTTCTGCTTTTTTGAGAGCAGACTGGATGACAAAAGCTTCTCAACCGAATAATAGCAAACATTTCCCATATTTAATCTGCGTTTAATTTTCTCTCGAGTGTCATTTATATTTGTTACTGTTGCTCCAAGATATTTAATTTTTTTCACCTCTTCAAAGAATAAATTTCCAATTTTTATATTTCCATTTCGTACAATATTCTGGTCACGAGACATAATCATATACTTTGTCTTTTCGGGATATACAACCAAACCTATCTCTCTACCCAAATAGTTTGTGGATTTGCTCCTAACATATTCACGTCATCCGCATAGACAAGCAGCTGATGTAACCCGTTCAATTCCAAACACTCTCTGGTATCCTGGACTTTCCTAATGGCATATTCTGGAGCAAAGTTAGAAAGTAAAGGTGATAGTGCATCTCCTTGGTTTAGCCCGCAGTAAATTGTAAATTCGTCAAACACAAACTGGTCTATAGGGACTCTGCTCTACGTTTCACTGAGACACATTTTAATTAATCGAACTAGTATCTTGGAAATACCAAGTTCAAGAACGATGAGAATGAAAAGGGCGACAAAAGAAAGCTGAATCATGCCACGAAATCATAATATTCTAACACCGTTTTTGTAAAGTAAAAATATAGCTAGACGGACTTGGTAGGAATATGAACCAGCGCCTCCTATGGGAAATCCGAGACTTCAGCAGGTTTGGATAACGGTGTCCCTCGTCAGAGGTCACGCTATATCGCATTTTCCGTGTGTAAATGTGTTTCAGATACTTCACGTTAAGCATAATGCGATCCCTACTGTGTGCTAAGTAATTTAACCTGTTCGGATCGTTCCCCGAGGAAAGGGAATGAACCTGACAAACCGCTGCTGTTTCGTTCGGATGTCCTTATTACGCAAATTTGGACGTAATCCGTCTTCGCATGCAGATGACCCGGGAAGACGTGCTGCAGAACACCCAATTAACGTAATCTACGAGCGGCAAGATTATCACATCATGGTCATTGAATTTTGAAAGCGCGACGAATATAGCCTTCGAGCAAAGACATTTACCTCGCCACCTCTGCATAGCTATGGAGTCCAGTTACGCCGAACGGCAATAAATTATCAGCCGTTTTAAGGCGAATGATCTGTAATGGGATTCATACTCTTATTGCTTATTTTTCATCACCTGCGAATACTTAAATTAAATAATTCATGCTCAGAAGCTGCTGAAGTACGATGCCACATGCAGATACTGTCAACAGATTCGAAAACCTTTTCTAGTAGCCGACAGAATATAATATATTACTATACGACGGAAAAAAAATAATATAGATACCACCACCACCACCACCACCACCACCACCACCACCACTCCAGAATGGATGTATTTAGATCAATGAATTTTTGGATAGAGTTAGATGTTATCTCAAGTCATTCTTCCACACCCCTGTGGCCGGGAGGAAAAAGTTCTTAAGTAAAAATTTTATACTTTTCAGGAAAGCAGTAGAAAGATTGAAATTGGTGTCAATTATGGAATTTTTATAATTAAGAGGTTTTTCCTGGTTATTATTTGTTTACATTTCTTCTAAAAATAGGTAATGTATGTGTATGTATTTATTCACACTGTAGTGGATATGTACCCGGTGGCAGTGGTAACTAATTACACTCAATAATGACAATAATAAACTTATTAATTAAAAATACAATTAATAATAATAATAATAATAATAATAATAATAATAATAATAATAATAATAACAGGGAATATCCTAAATTAAATGAAGCACGATCACTTAAAATAACATTTAAAATAAATCTAATCTGTATCTTAAACCTAAGTTCGAACTAAAACCCACGAGTATGATATGTTCCTACCTGCACAAGTACCTTTCAACACTACACTCATTTCGCTCACAACTCACTCACTGCACTGGAACTACGACACGTTTCACTTATTCTATCCTGATTTCACTAACACTTCAAAAACATTTCACTGTTCAAATACTTTGCACTGCCACTATAAACTATAAAGCTTCACTGACAGGAACACGTTTCACTTACACAACACACTTCACTGACACAACATAATTCTTCATTGATACAACACTTCAATAACAAAATATCAATTACACCCTTTAAATACTGTGTATAATTACCGTCTATTAGTAAGGTCCTTAAGCCTATTTTTAAATACATTTTAGAAAGTCTGCAGGCAAAGCATTCCAGTCCCTGATAGTACGATTGAGAAAAGAAAACTTTCCAGTGTCCGTCCTCTGTCTTCTTTCCCTCAATTTATATGAGTGGTCGTTCCTTGAAGAGTAATTTGGCGGCTGCAACCTATTTTTCATTTCTCTCCAGGCAGGCTCACCTCTGTATGTTTTGAATAGTGCACATAATCGAATTCGCGTTCTCCTGTCCGTGAGTGTGTCCCAATGTTGCTCATTTAACAATTTTCTTGATTATTTCCAAAAATAGCCGCACTTAAGTCCTTTTAAGACTAGAATCCAAACTGAGTAGAAATGACTATTAAACATAAGACCTTTTTTCATGTCAAAACAAATGAGCAATGTAAATTATTAGGAATGCAAAATGTGTCTTAAACAAATATAGGACTGTTTACCTTTGTGCTTAAAGTTTTAAAAGGAAAGGGCATCAGTATGTGATAAAATGGCTAAAACACAAGTTAGCCCTTTTTGTTAGGGAAGCATGGAAAGTAAACATGTGATGGTTTGTAAGGAATAAAGTATTAAATATTCTTAAGTCCTTTATTCTGTGTGTGCTCGATTCAAAAAGTACTTAGGACATTTGGTTACGCTCTATAAATCCAGTCAGGAGTCTTATTTGACTTTAGCCGTTTTACCAGATTGTAGAGAATTGTTTCTGCTTTCAGAATATATAAAAATCTCATTTTCACAAAAAATTGACCTAAGACCTTTTTCCTCCCGGCCACAGTAATAATCTGCCACTTCACATCCACACTCCTGAATTTCAACCCATTTTAACTTTTTTTCACAGAAAGAAATCTAACTTTTCCACACTTGTAGCAAACTCTACGACTATTTACTAAAATGGAGGAAATTAACAACTCCCACTGTTATGATGGAAGTGGCAGTGTCGGTCCCAGGTCAATTTGCTGCGAATTTTAAACTCAAGACAATTTTAGGAAATAACAGTTTTTTCCAAAAGTAAATAAAGAAACATATCTGGATTTCAATGCGCGAACAAGGTGTCACAATTTGTTGAAACAAAAAGTAATATTTGCACAAGAAGCCTTTCAGATATTTCTAACTCTAAATACATCCATTCTGGAGTAATTAATTTTATTCCTACAAAAAATTAATTTTTCGGTAATAATTTTATTTAGAAACATTAGAAAAACAGAGCTCAATTTTGTCATGCTAATAGCAAAATTTTGTCCAATATTCTTTGAGAAGATTAACTCCATATGTAGATAAAATTATTGGGGATCATCAATGCGGTTTTAGGCGTAATAGATCGACTATTAACCAGATATTTTGTATTCGACAGATAATGGAGAAAAAATGGGAGTATAAGGGTACAGTGCATCAGTTATTCATAGATTTCAAAAAGGCATATGACTCGGTTAAGAGAGAAGTTTTATACGATATTCTTATTGAATTTGGTATTCCCAAGAAACTAGGTCGATTAATTAAAATGTGTCTCAGTGAAACGTACAGCAGAGTTCGTATAGGTCAGTTTCTGTCAGATGCTTTTCCAATTCACTGTGGGCTAAGGCAACGAGATGCACTATCACCTTTACTTTTTAACTTTGCTCTAGAATATGCCATTAGGAAAGTCCAGGATAACAGAGAGGGTTTGGAATTGAACGGGTTACATCAGCTGCTTGTCTATGCGGATGACGTGAATATGTTAGGAGAAAATCCACAAACGATTAGGGAAAACACGGGAATAGGTTTGGAAGTAAATCCCGAAAAGACTCAGTATATGATTATGTCTTGTGACGAGAATATTGTACGAAATGGAAATATAAATATTGGAAATTTATCTTTTGAAGAGGTGGAGAAGTTCAAATATCTTGGAGCAACAGTAGGCCTAACAAATATAAATGATATTCGAGAGGAAATTAAACACAGAATAAATATGGGAAATGCCTGTTATTATTCGGTTGAGAAGCTTTTATAATCCAGTCTGCTCTCAAAAAATCTGAAAGTTAGAATTTATAAAACAGTTATATTACCGGTTGTTCTTTATGGTTGTGAAACTTGTACTCTCACTTTGAGAGAGGAATATAGGTTAAGGGTGTTTGAGAATAAGGTGCTTATGAAAATATTTGGGGCTAAGAGGGTTGAAGTTACAGGAGAATGGAGAAAGTTACACAACACAGAACTGCACGCATTGTATTCTTCACCTGAAATAATTAGGAACATTAAATCCAGACGTTTGAGATGGGCAGGGTATGTAGCACGTATGGGCGAATCCAAAATGCATATGGAGTGTTAGTTGGGAGGCCGGAGGGAAAAAGACCTTTACCGAGACGTAGATGGGAAGATAATATTAAAATGGATTTGAGGGAGGTGGAATATGATGCTAGAGAATGAATTAATCTTGCTCAGGATAGGGACCAATGGCGGGCTTATGTGAGGGCGGCAATGAACCTCCGGGTTCCTTAAAAGCCAGTAAGTAAGTAAGTAATTGCAATTACATATTCACACCCCTAAGAACATTTTATGCACGCTAGTGTTAGGAACTTAATAAAACTCTGGCTTACATGAACGCCAGGAAACCCAAGAGTCATGCTGACGTTGCAGGTTGGACATCTGGAGGCCCGATTATGACTGTCTTCCTTTAGAAACGAGTCTAAAAATAGTAATCTCTGGGGCAATTAAGTGGTTACTCATGACAGGCTGTGCGTTTGGATATCCCTTCCATATTCCTGTCTAGGGCTTTCTGATATCAAAGGGAATTGCAGCTGGGGACTGTAAAAAATATTACAAGTCATTTAGGGGCTGTATGCATACCTGTCCGGGCGTGGGGGGTGGACCCCGCGTGACTTGCCCGCTTCGCTGCATCGCACTGGAATCGTGTGCATTTAGCAGCACCGCGCCTGCGCTGTTCAATCGGTGCCTTAGTCAACAATGCCGATCAGCTGAACACGTGCTAACATGAACTGTGCATTATTTCTGGGTCGTAAGATACTCGGAAAGCAGCATGTGAGCGTTACGAGTTTTAAATAGAGGTCACAAACCTAAGTCTCCGCTCCTCAACAAGAAATCATCTCTAAAGCTACAAAATCGCATGCTACTTTACACATCTCTATTACGACCTCTACTGCTTTATGCCTGTCCTGTCTGGGGAGGAGCTGCAATAAGTGAAATTAAACACATCCAGTCATTTCAAAATAAAGTCCTACGAATTTCACTCAATTCTCCTTGGTTTGTCCGTAACAGCCAACTACACAGAGAAACTGGTATTGACGCAATCAAACAGTTTATTCATTCACAAGCTAAGAAGTTCTATGACAACCTAGAAAATGTTCCAGGCGCCATCCATTACTCTCTCGGAAGGAAGTCCACATTTCCCACCAGAATCAAGAGCAGACTTCCAATGGATCTCATATTATAATCAAAATTTATCATCACACCAACCTATGTAAATAATTATTTGTTTGTTTTTGTTTCCGTGGCGCTACAGCCCGTGAAGGGCCTAGACCGACCAGCCGGCTGCTGGTCTCACGCCCACATGCCGAAGCAGAGGTGGACGATCATCCAACCAGAATGGAGGTATCGTGTGGTTTGCACGATGATCCTCCCAGCCGCTATAGCTGGTATTCGCAACCGGATTTCGTTACCTATCGTACCTCCCCAAGTGCATCACGATGCTGGGTGGGCACCGGTCCCAAACCCTGGCCGAAATTTCATGAGAAAATTTATTCCCCCATGAGGACTCGAACCAGCGCGCATTCCGTAACGCGAGTCCCAGGCAAGATGCCTTAGATCACGACGCCACGGCGCGGAACAAATAATTATTTATTAGCAATTATTTTTGTGCATTGAGGAGCCCGATCTAGGCTGCCCTCAATTCAATGTCATATATTGTATTTATATTTTTTAGAAATGATCTGTATAGCGCTAAATGCGCTGATCGATCAATAAATTGTTAAAAAAAACCTTAGTCGATATTATGAATCGTGTCCATTAAGCTTCGAAGCCAGCATTTCTCTTTTATAACCTACAATGTCTCCATATGCAGAGTGAACCGAAAGTAACGTCATTACCAGGCTTCGAGACTTTGGACCCGATACAATAAGTTTACTGTGCATGCACTATAGGTTGTTGACTCGCTGCAGGTAGACAGAGATGTGTTGAGGTAACAACGTTGCTATTTAGAGTACGGTAGTAGGGGGAAACACACATATGTACATTCTGAAAGTAAATATACATTACACAATGACAATGTCAAAAGAATGTGAAAAGCATTTATTCTCCTGTCTTTTATAAGCATTTGTGTTTAATTATACACAGTGTTAATGGTGGAAATAAACATGTAACAATTTTAATTTCTTCATTTATCGTATTGGTCGTCTTTAGGAAGTGCAGTTACAGTACCGAATTGCAATGTACTACAAGATACATTCTCAGTGTCTCAAACGTAAATCTTTTTCGGTTATCTGCCAAAGTTTGTACTGTAGAAAGCTGCGCTCTACGTCGCATGACGTGATAGGAGCAAAACGAAAAAACCTAACATCATTGCAGTCTCTAAGAGACAGTCCTTTATTCTCGGGTGACTCTACGTCCACTAATTTGCTGTTTATGTTACACAATGTTCCATATCCGTTATTTTTACATAAAATTGATTTCCACTTCTGTTTTACAAGTTCAGTAACCGGTGTACTTGGTGTCTCATTAATTCTCTGCAACATTTTCTAAATTAATTTGACGGCTTCCGGCATCTCTTTCTCTGACTTCTCTAACCGTGTAATAGTTTCAGACACAGTTTGTATGAAAACCAAATTATTCGTCAGAACCTTCAAATCCTGAGCGTTTTCTTTTGCGTATTTGTTGGCATTCATTCTACAGTACCCCCACCCACTATACTCAGTACGCCGTTATGCGGATTTCCCACTGAACTGCTCTAATGGGTCCGAAGTCTCGAAGCCTGGTCATTACCTTCAGTGGGTTATTCTTGAGGTATTTCTAACAAAAACGTTTAATAGTCTACAATTTTTGTTGATTTTGCTTCCTTTTCGAGAAAATTTGATGTCTGCTAATAACCAGTCATATAGTTCGCAAAATGATCAAAGGAAATGAGTCATTTACAAACGCATGCATATCCTTCGTGACGCTAATTTATTCCTAATAGAGTTACTCTAGTTTTATGAATGTGTTTTCTTGAAATTTGCATGTGTGCACTTTCATATTTATGTATGTGTGTGCGTTGGCGGGCAAGTTAACACAGTTGGGCAATGATAAATACTGTTATATGCAAAGCATCTGCGGCATGTAATGCCATTTGGCAACTGGGTTTGTCTTTCTGAAAGTTGAAGTCTGCTCCACATGAATTGTACAATACTTTCAACTCCATATTTCACTCATGCAGTAGGTTAAGGAGACCTTGAAATTCTCTTTACATTCACAACTCAACAATATGCATGTACGTATGAGAGAGAGAGAGAGAGAGAGAGAGAGAGAGAGAGTGAGACAGTTCTGAACCTTGTCGTCTTGTTCTTCCATTAAGTTTTGAAGAAGTATAATGGTTCACACAGAAATAGATATCAAGTCACAGGTGTCCATACTAAATTGCTGTTTTATTGCTGGGAGTAATGTCCCGTGATTCCAGGACGTTTAAATTCTCTGATGCGTGCCTACGGGGTCTGCATATCGAATCATTAAGACATAAAATAATGTCTATTACACCGGGAAAGAGATTGGTAACTAGAGAGTGAAATATATGGCACGGTACGAATTGAAACATTTTGAAGGAGTCGTTAATAATCTTGTAGTCGAAGACAAGGTAATTCCAATAATGGGTCAGAAGCTTTCCCCCTCTTAGACTAATCTAATATTGGAACTATTAATCGATTATTTACATCGTAGAGGAAGTATTTTATAGTTTCATGGCAATGTTTTTCAACATGCAAGTGAAAAATAAGTTAACAAGTGATTCGATGTAATTCCGTGAAACATTAATGCTGTTCGTGACTGATATTAGGAACACGGTTGGATTTTTAGGATGCTGTGGGATTTGAAACATAACATTAATACTTATCTTCATTTCTCACTTCATAATCCCCATATTTAAATTTAACAAGTGGAGCCTTCTCGTTAAATGTGATAGTACTCGTATATTACGATACAAGGTTGGGAAGAGCTTCTTACAAAATCAGGAAAAGTTTCAAAAACGAGCAAAGCGATTTTTCTTTATTGCTTCTGTATTTATATTTTGTGATGGATTGTCTTATTACTTTTAGTAATTCGTTTGATATATATATATATATATATATATATATATATATATATACATATACATATATACCGTCTTACTAATAAACAGTGTATCTGTTTTATACGAGTCTTATACAGAGGTCGGACAGAAAATGTTACTAATAAACCTTGCATAAGTGATGGACGTATAAACAGTCCGTAACTATACAATGGGAATTGCTTTGCAGTAGTTATATACACGAAACCCCTTGTTTAAGTGTGTATAGAGAAAAAATGGCCGCCCCTCTAACAGCTGTTCCTATCGACTGTCATTTCACGAAGATGGTTGCCTTGTAACCACAGAAGAACAAACCAAAGAGAACAGAATAATTAGAATAATATTACTGTAGCTTGTACTCTTTGGCCAAAATATAGTGTAGTAATAGATCAGAGCCAGTTGTACTATCGATAATTAACACGGCACACTAGAGCGCTCTACCGGATGCAATAGAGAACCTCAGATATTCTATTACCTTTCGTAATGAAGTAATGACGAAACTATGACGTAGCTGTGTAACAGTTATACTGTTATACACGAAGTATGTAGTGATTATTAGTAAGGAATTTACACACGACTTATAAACGAGCTACTCATTGTATAAGTATAAGACAGTTAAACGTCTGTATAAAGAGTTTTTATTAGTAAGACCGATATAAATTAATTATTTAAATAAAATAACCAGTTTCCGAGATTTTGTAATTCACTTCACAAACATGTATTGTACAACAATTTTTGCACGATCATATTTTTAAAATTGCAAATACAATATATTTTGTATTGAAAATTTAGAGCAATATTATTCCAAAGCCTTCGCAAAGCTATACTATAATGGTAACTAAGTAACAATAAGTACACTGTAATGGGTCTATTTCAGTATAGTTATAGACTATGTTATGAATAGGGCTAGGATTTTGATGAAATTGCATTTTTTTTTCTAGTAAGCCAGAAACATAGCTACTTCAGTATTGTTATGTTATGTGATAAACTCAGTGTCTTAAAACATATTTGTTAGCGCATTTTTTTTTTTTTTGCCTGTTCCAACTCATAAGAGCATCTTTTGTTTCATTCGGTAATTTTTTAAGCATTTTCATTTAATTTTGGCCATAAATCTCCATTATTAAAGTAAAATAATGTTTATATCCTTCGATATTTTCTCTACATACTTTGTCCATTAATACCCATTATTTTGTATAATATTTTAATCGTTTTCCTACACAAATATTGTCATTTTAACGTAGTACACCCCCACGTAATGGATCAGTCCAACCACTCCTTCAATATAGACTCCTCTATACCTGCTAGTTCCGGATAAGAGTGGCCTTGTGGTGAACTACATGGAACTATATCAGGTAAAATAATTAATTAAAGTGTACTACTTAGAAAAATTATATAAAATTAAATAAACTTGAATGTTGGTACTAGAATTTAATTTAATCACTAGTCTAAATATTAATATTCTTACTAAACCAATTATGTAAGATCAATTTTTAGGGCATTTTTGAGGGCATTTTTGAAAGATTTTTAGTTCATAAATGCATTGTTTTTAGGATATTTTTTCATGATTTATAGGTCATCAAAATCCTAGCCCTAGTTATTATTATTATTATTATTATTATTATTATTATTATTATTATTCTCAAATCAAGGCGACGAAAACCAGACTCACCGCATTGTTTAAGGTACAAATGGGACACAAAGCATGGACCGATATCAATGCTAGATTAGCAACACCATCATACTTAGGAAGGACTGATCATATTAGGAAGTTTAAATGTAGAAAACAAAGAACGGACGTGGCAAAATTTTCTTTTGTTAACCGCACAATAGTAGACTGGAACAGTTTACCTGCGCCAATCTTTCAGGGTGGTCCTCTTAAAATCAATACATTTAAGGAAAGGTTGAGAAGATTAGACTGAAAATGTAATTGGAGGTGCAGTGTAATTATTTAAGTTGTGTCATGTAATTAATTGAGTTGATATATAATTAATTAAGTCGATATGTAATTATTAAGTTGATATGTAAAATAATTAAGTTGATATGTAATTAATTAAGATGATATGTAATTTAGTTGATATGTAAATAAATTAAGGTGATATGTAATTAATTAAGATGATATATAATGAAGTTGGTATGTAATTAATTAAGGTGATATGTAATTAATTAAGATGATATGTAATTAATTAAGATGGTAAGTAATTAAGGTATGTAATTAATTAAGGTGATATGTAATTAATTAAGATGATATGTAATTAAGTCGGTATGTAATTAATTAAGGTGATATGTAATTACCTAAATTGTTAATACAGTAGTTGGGTGAAATAGAAGTACTTATAAGTTAGATTTACTTTTGCTTATCGTAGGCGTTATTATAGAAACTGACCTATACGGACTCTGCTGTATGTTTCACTGAGACACATTTTAATTAATCGAACTAGTTTCTTGGGAATACCAAATTCAATAAGAATATCATATAATACTTCCCTGTTAACAGACTCATATGCCTTTTTGAAATCTATCTGATGCTTTTCCAATTCACTGCGGGCTAAAGCAGGGAGATGCACTATCACCTTTACTTTTTAACTTCGCTCTAGATTATGCCATTAGGAAAGTTCAGGATAACAGGCAGGGTTTGGAATTGAACGGGTTACATCAGCTTCTTGTCTATGCGGATGACGTGAATATGTTAGGAGAAAATAGACAAACGATTAGGAAAAACACGGAAATTTTACTTGAAGCAAGAAAAGCGATCGGTTTGAAAGTAAATCCCGAAAAGACAAAGTATATGATTATGTCTCGTGACCAGAATATTGTACGAAATGGAAATATAAAAATTGGAGATTTATCCTTCGAAGGGGTGGAAAAATTCAAATATCTTGGAGCAACAGTAACAATTATAAATGACACTCGGGAGGAAATTAAACGCAGAATAAATATGGGAAATGCGTGTTATTATTCGGTTGAGAAGCTTTTATCATCTAGCCTGCTGTCAAAAAATCTGAAAGTTAGAATTTATAAAACAGTTATATTACCAGTTGTTCTGTATAGTTGTGAAACTTGGACTCTCACTTTGAGAGAGGAACATAGGTTAAGGGTGTTTGAGAATAAGGTGCTTAGGAAAATATTTGGGGCTAAGAGGGATGAAGTTACAGGAGAATGGAGAAAGTTACACAACGCAGAACTGCACGCATTGTATTCTTCATCTGACATAATTAGGAACATTAAATCCAGACGTTTGAGATGGGCAGGGCATGTAGCACGTATGGGCGAATCCAGAAATGCATATAGAGTGTTAGTTGGGAGATCGGAGGGAAAAAGACCTTTTGGGAGGCCGAGACGTAGATGGGAGGATAATATTAAAATGGATTTGAGGGAGGTGAGATATGATGGTAGAGACTGGATTAATCTTGCACAGGATAGGGACCGATGGCGGGCTTATGTGAGGGCGGCAATGAACCTTCGGGTTCCTTAAAAGCCATTTGTAAGTAAGTAACCGCACAATAGTAGACTGGAACAGCTTACCTGCGGCAATCTTTCAGGGTGGTCCTCTTAAAATCAATACATTTAAGGAACGGTTGAGAAGATTAGACTGAAAATGTAATTGGAGGTGCAGTCTAATTATTTAAGTTGTGTCATGTACTTAATTGAATTGATATATAATTAATTAAGTTGATATGCAATTATTAAGTTGATATGTAAAATAATTAAGTTGATATGTAATTAATTAAAATGATATGTAATTTAGTTGATATTTAAATAAATTAAGGTGATATGTAATTAATTAAGATGATATGTAATTAAGTTGGTATGTAATTAATTAAGGTGAAATGTAATTACTTAAATTGGTAATACAGTAGTTAGGTGAAATAGAAGTACTTATAAGTTAGTTTTACTTTTGCTTATCGTAGGCGTTATTATAGAATAGTTTTTAATTATAGTCCTAGGTTTATTGCATCTACTATTTATAGATTTACGTTTATTTTATTTTATTTCACTTAGGTTTATTTTATTTTATTTAATGTAATTTTAAATATTGTATATTATATATCACTGCCACCGGGTGTATACCCAAATGTAGTATTAATAAACACATTATTATTGTTATTATTATTATTATTATTATTATTATTATTATTATTATTATTATTATTATTATTCAATCAGACTGAACTAAGTTTCTTACATAAAGACATTAAAATTGACTGCAGTTTTAATCCAGGGTTACAGTAACTGAAATGCAGTAAATACTCGTACTTGTACAAGAGATGTTTTGTACACAGGTGCAGCTGTAGCTGGCTACCTCGGTGTATCTAATCGCCTTTCAATTTTCCCAGGTAAACATTGACAAGTAGGCAAAAAAGAGGCCATTAAAGGGCAAAGAAACCCTAAAGCCACACCGGAAATCGAACGCGCTTTGCTTTGTGGGCAGCCAATAGGTTATACTGCCACGTTGACAGTGGGGCGGGGGGCGATACACACTAACAAAGTGATGTTGGTTATTCCGTTTACTTGTCGACTTGCGTGTGGGGATTGAAAAAAACATTTTCTCTCTTTGTTTCTATCTGTCTTTCTCTATTGCACCTCGCTGTGACGTCATCTTAAAAACCACTGTGATTTAGAAGAGAGGATTTCAGGTGATCAACACTAGTAGGCATATACACATTGTGGGCTCCTTGGCCGTGGAATCGGCACGACGGTGACATAGGACAACCACGAGTCACTATACAAACAACCAATTCCATGGAAGGTGGAACAGCTAAAGAAAAACTGTAAATGATAATATTTTAAAACATTATAAAGTAAATGAATTGTATCGAAACATAGTATATTATATTATATGTTATATTATACACACTATGTAAAGAGTGTAATTGATATTTTGTTATTGAAGTGTTGTATCAGTGAAGAAGTGTGTTGTGTAGGCGAAGTGTGTTGTATCAGTGAAGTGTGTTGTGTCAGTGAAGTGTGTTTCTGTCAGTGAAGCTTTATAGTTTATAGTGGCAGTGCAAAGTGTTTGAACAATGAAATGTTTTTGAAGTGTTAGTGAAATCAGGATAGAATCAGTGAAATGTGTCGTAGTTCCATTGCAGTGAGAAAATAGACAGCGAAATGAGTGTAGTGCTGAAAGGTACTTGTGGATGTATGAACATACAGTATCATACTCGTGGATTTTAGTTCCAACTTAGGGTTAAGATACAAATTAGATTTACTTTAAATGTTATTTTAAGTGATCGTGCTTCATTTAATTTAGGATGCTTTCCATTAACACTAATATCTAGGTAATTGTCATTATCTCAATGTAACCCGTGCTGTGCTGATCATAATATTTATTTATTTATTATTTTATTTATTTATTTATTTATTTATTTATTTATTTATTTATTTATTTATTTATTTATTTATTTATTTATTTATTTATTTATTTATTTATCTAAACGATAACAGCTCCCTGTATTAACAGGCTGCCACAAAGAGCATATTGAGCAATAGGCAGTTGGAAGTATATGGCATACATAATTATGTGTAAGTTTAATGAAGTCACACAACAATGACAAGAAATGGTTGAATAAATAATTAGGTACTAATTAATTATTTGAAGATCACTGTTGACCGTAGAGATGGTTTCGGACTATAAATATTGATCCTCTCAGAGCTGCAAGAACGATGTCATCAATTGCCTTCCTCTGTAGGCCAAAACGTTGCCAGGTTTGGAAGAAGAAACCGGGAACAGTTCCGCGCGCTCCAACCATAAGGCCTATTCTTCAATTTGTTGTAGACCGTATTTGTCCATGAAATATGGAACGGTACGTACATAGATGTCGTGAGATTATATTCATATTATGTATTCAATCTCTTTTTATTTTATTATATTTATTTTTTATTATTATTATTTTAAGCTAATACTGATTGTGTATATGTATTCAATCTCTCTTTTTTATTTTATTATTATTATTATTATTATTATTATTATTACTGTTATTATTATTAAGTTAATACTTGTATACCGGTACGTATTTTCCTGTATGTGATTTGATCCTGGCTGAGTGGAAGAGAAGGCCTGATGGCCTTAACTCTGCCAGGGAAAACAAAACTATTATTATTATTATTATTATTATTATTATTATTATTATTATTATTATTATTATTATTATTATCATCATTCATTCTCATCATCATTTGTTGTTTTGTTTTGTTCTTTATCGTTCTAAACTGTAATTGGCCTTGTGCTGTTGTTTTGCACGTTAATATTCTAAATAAATAAATAAATAAATAAATAAATAAATAAATTATTATTATTATTATTACTACTGTTATTATTATTAAGTTAATACTTGTATACCGGTACGTATTTTCCTGTATGTGATTTGATCCTGGTTGAGTGGAAGAGAAGGCCTGATGGCCTTAACTCTGCCAGGGAAAATAAAACTATTATTATTAACTTATTATTATTATTATTATTATTATTATTATTATTATTACTGTTATTATTATTATTATTATTATTATTATTATTATTATTACTACTGTTATTATTATTAAGTTAATACTTGTTTACCGGTATGTATATATATATATATTTTTTTTTTGTCATTTGATCCTGGTTGAGTGGAAAAGAACGCCTGATAGCCTTAACTCTGCCAGGGAAAATAAAACTATTATTATTAAGTTATTATTATTATTATTACTGTTATTATTATTATTATTATTATTATTATTATTATTATTATTATTATTATTATTATTATTGTTTTTGTTGTAGTTATTGTTAAAAATAACCAATATTGTTCATCTACATAAATTTTATAAACGTGGGAGTAAGAAAATGTACTATATCTTGCTCGAATTTTTTTACAGAGACGTTACTTTTAAATTAAATATGACTTGCAATAATTTCCCTTTGATGTGCCATAATAGAACATACGTGATGTTAGTCTGACTGACATTTTAAAATTATGTAAAAGTGGATTGCATTACAGCGCATTCTGCTCGTCTGTCTACGTTTAAAGACCTGTGAATAATGTTTACTCGTTTGAACACACTTACATAACCACAAATCAGAGATTCAATGGAGGGAGTTGCCCTGCAATTCATATAGGAATGCTACTCGTTAGCATCTCTATATACAGAACTCCTGTGGCACTGAAGAGTTCTGCATAATTTATAATAAACAGATAGCAAAGCAGAATGTGCACCGCCGCTAAATGTTATCTGATTTCAAAACATCCACAAAGTCAAAACATACAACCTCATGCTGTAATTCCAAAGGAAATAAACACTCTTTTCATTTTATTTTTATTTTTTCATTATTCGAAGTCAACAGAAAAAGCCATCGCGCAGCTCAGGTGGTAATGCGTTTGCCTGTTGATCCAAAGTTGCGCTCGAGCGTGGGTTCGATTCCTGCTTGAGCTGATTACCTAGCTCTTTTTTTCTTTCGAGGTTTACCTCAATCATAAAGTGAATGTCAGGTGGTCTATGGCGAATTCTCGGTCTCATGTCGCCAAATACCACCACGCTATCACCAATTCTACTGATGCTAAATGACACAGTAGTTGATACAGTGTCGTTAAAGAAGAAGCAAAAAAAAAAAAAAGAGAGAGAGAGAGAGAAAGTACAGCGATGCTGAAGAAGTTCATTTCAAAATATTCACTGAGAGACAAGCTTTCAGCATCCTCATGTCGAAGAAATGGCTCTTCTGTCTGCTATGCACAAAGATTTTTCCTAACTCTTCGGCGAATTTCGTTAATGTTCCGTATCTAAATTCATCTATAATGATGCACATGATATAATAATTGCAATAAAAATTTAGTAGACCTTTATTTTAAATCAATATCCTATTTTTTTAATTATACAGAATAAACTCACATATTAGTTGACACCAAAGCAAACAGTTATTTTCCTGCTGCCTACAGAATTATTTAAAACTTTCGTTTTGATTTTAAACTAGCAATAAGATTCATCCCATCAGGCACAGAAGAATCAATAAAAGAGCGGTAAAACGGGCAAGAAAGTAAAAGAATCGCTCTAAATTATTATTATTATTATTATTATTATTATTATTATTATTATTATTATTATTATTATTATTATTATTATATGTTAAAGCTGAGAATTTATATATGATTGAACTACAAAAATGTTATAAAACAATACAATTTTTTAAACATTAATATTGCTAGGAAATATCAGAAAAAAATACTTCACTTCTAAAATTATTTTTATTACATTTCCTTGCAGCTGTTAGGTATAATAAAGGCTAATTCACAATGAAAATTAAACATAACGTAAGCGTTAACTTAAGAATGTAAACGTTACAGTAAAATCAAGAAGTCATACCATTCACAATGGGAACATAAACATAACAGCAAACATACTTGGTAACCATAGAAACATAACAACGACGCCATTTCCTCATATTCTGTCGTATACTTCAGCGCTCCACGATTGTGTTCTGTTTGCAAATCACGTAAGCATAAGCATGAAAGTTTGGAGTTTGCAAATTTTCATGTTAACGTCTTATGGTTATGTTTATGTCAATGCTTATGTGAATCATTGTGAATGATCCCATTTGGTAGCCTGGGCGCAAACTTTTGTGTTTATGTTTAATTTTCATTGTGAATGGGCCTTATGTCTCTTAAATTTAGTTTCTTGTAATGTTTGTAGGAGGTGTTTGAAGTTACTTCGTGTTGAAGGGTATCGTCAAAGAACAGAATTCCTAAAGCAGCTAATAAATCTAGGGATCACGCGTAGAGCTGTATTGCTAAGCTGCATAATGCATTTGTAGTTATGTCTTTCTGTTTTATTACTAGTTACAAATAATTTATATATTTCAAATTGAACATAATATATTATACTATATTAAAAAAATACGTCAGCATACATAGATCTATATGTACATTTTTAATACACAGTAATAAAAGTAAACAGGTATATCATATTCAAATATTTTGTGCATGTACAATGTCTTCAGTATAATACAAGTAGCACAAAATAGCAACAATATTGAATCATACAATATACATCCATATCCAAAATTATTTACTTTTTATTACTTTGTTTACATTTTCCGAATACAAAATAAACTTTAATTGAATTTTGAAATTAAATTAAACAATTGAGTAAGGGACAAACTAGAAATTACAACAAAACTAAAGGATGCGAAATACTCTCAACAATTCTACACGAAATAGAATATTTCTTCCAACGATTTACAGAGGTGTGAAAATTATTAGAATAATCTTAATTTTAAAGGTTTTTTAATTGTTCCTTCACAAATATTCATTGAATTGATGAATATTGGTATATAATATTACTATACTGATGTAGGATATATTTACTACTAACAATGCTGGAAAGCATTGTTGTACATTGGTATTTTTCTTATTTTACAATTGTTATGGGAATTCAGAAATTATTATATTATGTTGGCGGAATTGGAAACGTCAAAAATTAATTAAGAAATGCTTTAAACAAATTGTTCTTTGCGTTTACATTGTTGTGAAGGTTCAAATGAACGTATACATCTGTTTTGTGCATATAATGCAATATAAACCTAGAGGACATCGTCGACCAGGAAGACCGTTAAGAAGACTGCTAGATGGGGCCGAAACAGGTCTACAGAGGCCTAATTCGTGAAGGATGATGATGATGATGATTTTTATGTTTCCAATTCCGCCAACATAATATAATAATTTCTGAATTCCCATAACAATTGTAAAATAAGAAAAATACCAGTGTACAACAATGCTTTCCGGCATTGTTAGTAGTAAATATATCCTACATCAGTATAGTAATACCAATATTCATCAATTCAATTAATATTTGTGAAGGAACTATTAAAAAACCTTTAAAATTAAGATTATTCTAATAATTTTCACACCTCTGTAGATTGTGGAAAAGCCCCCATAACACTTATAGCGTTCCCTCGTTGAATGGCAATACTAATTCTTTGGAGGAGGAAAGCCGTAGAGCGAGAGTCATTTAAATTGTCATTTTTCAGTGAGTGTATAAATTTCGTTGCATGCAGAAATAAAGTAGGCCTACTGTTTGCGTTACAAAGTTTTTGTTTCCTATAGTGTCATATCGCCTCCCAGATCTTGTACTGGGGGCGGAAAAAGTGACAACTAGACATATGGAAGATCTCATTCTATGTGGATAATTATTTTAATTAATAAATTAAGATTTAAGAATTAATTTCATACCGTCACAAATTGGATGATAGCGTTAACATATTTAAAAACAAAGTATGACCCTTGTTTGACTTTTTCAAAATTTCGTTTAAATTTTGAATTTTTTTTAAATTACGGAAAACCTTGACGTGATACAGAAAATCTCAGTACAGATCCGTATTCAGGGCACTAACTTCAATTAACCATAAACGGTCAGTTACATTATTGCGTTAAAATATTTTTAAAAAATTATGAAATTCGTCTATCTCGGCTTTTTTGTTTCCGTTGTTAGAACATTTTCAGAAAAACCTTACGTGATACAGAAAGTCTGAATACAAATTTCGGATTCAAAGCACTCCAATTAACTAAACGCAGTCATTCTTCTTTATCAAGTAGAAGAAAGGTTTTAAAATGCATACCAGTGTTAGGCTATAATAAAGCAGGTATGATCTTAGACTACAGAGAAGCGCAGAAGGCATGTAACACAGGAATTTATCAAACACAGAAGACGAGGAACTAAAAATACCAAAACAATTAAGAGAGTCTGGAATCAGTAAGAAATATTCGCAAAGTCATTACCAATCTGCCACAAGAACTATTATACCCACGCTCCACACAAAGATGAAAGAAATCCGCATTCAAAATTAAGTAATACAGTAGCGTGCAAATTAATCCGAACAACGTAATTACTTATGCAAAAACACTCAAACTGGATAAAAAAAAGGATCTAAGACATACCTCAGTAATCTATGTGGCCTCCCTTGTTCCTAATAACAGCTCTGAGACGATTTGGCATGGATTCCACTAATTTCCCACAAATATTCTTCATTTCTTCATCGTGGAACCATACACCAATGAGGGCAGAAATCATCTTCTCCTTTGTAGAACAATCTATTTTTTGCATTCTTCTTTTGCAAATTGACCACAAGTTCTCAATGGGGTTGATGTCGGGTGAGTTGCCTGGCCAGGGGAGTAGCTGAATATTCTTCTTGTTGAAGAATTCTGTAGTTTTTCGAGACGTATGGTATGGTGCCAGGTCTTGTTGGAACACACCTCTGCCATCCGGAAATGATTTTTGCAGCTGGGGTACGATTCTGGTTTCCAATAAGTGAATATATTTGTCAGAATTCATCATTCCCTTGATAGATATTAATGCTCCAGGCCCTTCATGTGTAAAAAATCCCAAAACATTACTTTAGGGGGGTATTTGGGTGCTTGTTGGAGATGAGCTGCTGTTACTTTTTCGGATCCTTTCCGTACGTAGGAAACACGGTGGCCGTGGACCTCGAAAGGAGACTCATCGGAAAAAAGTACATTCTTCCAGTCATTCACTGTCCAGTGTTGATGTAATTTTGCCCACATTAAGCGTTTTTTGCACATAACAGAGGTTAGCAGTTGCTTCTTAATAGGCTTACAAGCCCTTCGTCCAGCTTCCAAAAGCCTACGCCGCACTGTTGTGACGTGAATATTCGCCCCAGTGGTAGCCATTAACTCACAGGTTAAGTCGACAGCAGTTAGTCTAGGATTTAATTTACTTTTCCTGACAATTAAACGATCATCTGCAGGTGAAGTCTTCCTTTTCCGGCCACAGTTTCCTTTTTTCTGGGGTGTGATGGATCCAGTCTCCCTGTATCGTTTTATGATCGAATTAACAGTAGCCAAACCGATGTGACATTCTGCAGCAATTTGCCTCTGTGTCATAGAAGATTGCTCTGCTAATGTTATAATTTTAGACCGTTTTCGTGGAGTTGTATCCATTTGTGAAGACGACAGAATGTACACAGGATTGCAGTATTAAGTCTTCAACACAACTGAAATGCTTATAAGTACAAAACGACAGGTAAAATGTCACATATTATAAAAAAAAGTAATAACGACAGACCTTCAACAATGGAATTACACGTACTACAGATGTCAATTAAAGCGGTATGAGCAGTTGTGAGGCCAACAATGACAGAAAATGTAAAAATATGTCGTGTTCGGATTAATTTGCACGCTACTGTAGTAAAAATTCAGAAATAATTTCTAATATTCCATTGCCTCTCGTAATAAAACAATTTTAAAACCTTGATTAATAAGCCCAGATTTGTAATTCAATGGCTTAACATTATCTACAGAATCGCCAAATTATGTATGTTAAACGTGCCTGCATTCAACCGAGAAATATTTAATAACAGTCATAATAAAAAGCAAGCTTGTCTTTATTTTTCCTTAGTACAGAAAAAATTGCAGCATTAAAAACAGAGTTGCATACTTCGACAGAAACACGTACGTGCTCGCAAATAAACCCATATGCATCTGTAACAGAGAAAGAAGAGAAATAGTTTTCTCATGTGCTGTCTTTCTCTTGAACTGTTGACTTGGGTTCCATCTACTGTCTTCCAAGAATTGGCTCTTCCATTGCTTTCTGGGAAGGCCTGCGGCAAGTGTTAGTGACAGGAGAATCAATTGAAACGTGTTTAATCTCGATTCCAGTGAGATAAAGGTGGTAATACATGAGCAGCAGTTTCTTGCCTTCTAACTTTGAATAACGTGAACAAAGAAGTGACAAGAGTCCATGCAGCACTGAACTTTTTCCTTACGATTTCTGTTGGCAGGCCTATGGTCACGTGCATAAACGCCGGTTAGTGTAACCAACGGTTAAAATTACCACCAAAGCCATTGTTGAGCATTTTTACGGTGCATCAATCTCGGTTATTCGAGCGGTTAAAGAAGATAACCAATGATTAGCAACGATGAAAGAGTAATGGAACGGAGAAAAATTCTCTCCGGCGCCGGGATTTGAACCCGGGTTTTCAGCTCTACATGCTGATGCTTTATCCACTAAGCCACACCGGATACAACTCCGACGCCGGTCAGAATCGTCTCAGATTAAGCTCCAACTCCCGGCGCCGGAGAGAATTTTTCTCCGTTCCATTACTCTTTCATCGTATGATGACGCAGAATATCTGCATGGAAATATCATATGTACTTCGGTACATTAAAATAATATATATGATATGCGTAAATCACTTCGTGATTTAAGACGGCGCTTATTCCGTCGGATCCCGGCCAACTAGTCACTCATATCGAGTGCACCTCAGCACATGTGTGGACTTCGGTCCTGCGTTCATAGACATCTATGACGTAGTGCAGAGGGCGGCCACTAGAGGGAACCCAAGAGTTGGAGCTTAATCTGAGACGATTCTGACCGGCGTCGGAGTTGTATCCGGTGTGGCTTAGTGGATAAAGCATCAGCACGTAGAGCTGAAAACCCGGGTTCAAATCCCGGCGCCGGAGAGATTTTTCTCCGTTCCATTACTCTTTCATCGTATGATGACGCAGAATATCTGCATGGAAATATCATATGTACTTCGGTACATTAAAATAATATAAATGATTAGCAAGCCTAGTAAAATAAAATAGCGCCCAGATCTACAGTTGATTATTTCAAAGATGATTAGTATCGTATTTGGATACGGATAATGGCGAGCGTGAAGTTTTATTAGTGGAAAGAAATTCTTACAAGGAATTAGATCACAGAAAATTTATCAAAATGTATCGTGTCATTCCTACTGCAACAAATGGACCACTTGGAATACCCTACAAACTATCCTATTTCTCCCATGAATCGATCGTTTACATTACAATTATATGCAACTGATATTTCCGATATAACTCGAATATTTCTTTTTCTATGTGCAGAGAGGTTATGGATGGATCTTAGGATATTGCCTACTTCCCTGGTATAATTGGGGCCCTGGATTGTACACACATTCTTACTAAATTAATATTCTTCATCCGTTTCCTTGATGGATATTCCATTTTTTAATATAACAAAAATATAACTCTAGCAATCAAATCTATCAGTATTTCAGACTCACATTGGGGTATAATTATTTTCGCTTTTAATTTTGCATTTTGTACGATTCTAACCTAACAACAATGAAAAACAAAGAAATGTAAATCGTACACACATAACAGTGAACAAAGATAAACAAATGAAACGCGAAAATATAGGATACGTTCGTTTAGACCAGACCTGCACAAGGTTTGCGCTCTCCGAGCCGGCTCACAGCTCATGAGCGGAATGCAGATATTAGCTGCGCTCTGTATAAGGATGGACTGGAAGAAGGGGTGATCTCGTACAAAATATACACAAAAGGAAGTACTATTACGACTGTTTATGAAATGAATTCCCGTTCAGTGTTTGCAGAACTATCTTGGACTAATATTAATTAATAAAGAAATATTTATTTTACAGAAATAATAGAAATTCTTTAGCTACTTAAATTTACAATATTATTTTGTTATATTTTTATTTAACAGTACATCAAAACGAGGTTTTATGCTGTTGGCAGCTGAAAGGAACAGTAGCCTACTGATCGTAATGAAACATCAGTTACAGATGTTCGATGTCTGCCTTTATTAAAGTTGATTATAGAAAACAGTTGCTCACAAATATAAATGTTGAGCCAAACATAGCAATCATTTTCACAGCCAGCCTGTGGAGTCGTGGATATTATTGCTAATGTTTAGTCTTGTAAAACTCAACCAGGCTAGTAGTATTATTCAAACGATGTTTAGCCCTTAGGTCACGTTGAAGATCAATAAGTTCCAGCTGTAAACCGTTAAATGTTAAATGTTATGTTCCGTCTTTTAGATTCCTCCATACTATACTGTACCAGTAGGTAAGCAACGTGAAACAGTTACTGAAAATAGGCCTACACACTGCACTCCACTAGATAACTGAGTGGTCGTTTCCCTCTCCTCTACCTACAGCAAGTCTATGTCATTCTGACGTATCTTCCTCTCCGTTTCGGCGAGAGGTAAACTCGGTTCTCCCGCTCCGAAGGAGCGCGCGCGCTCTTTGTGCAGGCCTGGTTTAGACGTAGAACGGAGTAAGTGCAGTCGTTTTCAGACGTTGACTATTATCTTTGCAGAGGTATGGATGCTCTCCTTTAGTCATTTTGCAGAAACAGTGTGCCATCTCTGACTTTACCCTGGTTAAATGAGGCGTCAACTAACCATGTTTAACTAGTGATTATAAATGGTGCACAGTAATTACATTTTAACTATGGTTACTTTTTAACCGTGGTTTCGTAACGCATGGTTACTACATTTTTAATGGTTGATGCACGTGACCAATAGAGTAAAGGACAAAAGGTGTTTTTTTTTACCCAACCAAAGTAATGATCGTCACGAAGGGAGATCTCAAAATGTCATTCCATGTTTTTAAGATCGGCAGAAAAGCTTAAATAAATGCATTTTAATGAATGGGAGTTATTTCGTAAAGAGCCATCAAAACTGTAAGGTTGAATAAAGACGTGAAGACATAAAGTCAGGATTAGTTTTTATTTAACGGGCCCGTAATTTCCGCATTACATCACAGCTGTAATGTAGATCTAATGTGACGTTTATTCTAGCACTAATTACCTCGTCCAGGATATTAGACTTTATACGGAAAGGTTTTTAACATCCCTGCATTGGGATTCAGAACAGCGGCGTTTCTCTGACGTGAAGAGCTTATACCTATCAACCATCGGCCAGGTCCAAAGTGTTTCATCAAAATACCTAACATTCCATTTACAAACCATTCCAGGGGTGTACAATACACGATTCCGTATCATTCTGCGACAAAAAGTAACGGAAGAATTCTTACCATCCACAGTGGGTTTTTGGCTAAGCGATGGGGTTGGCCACCCACATTTGAAACGCTTTTGATCACGTGATTGTCAGGGATAAAAAAGTGCTGTCTTAAAAGCCTTAAAGAACACTGTCGGTTGGGCCTCCAGGCAATCACGCAACTTCATAACAGGGTGCAAGGGACGGGGAAGGCTATAGCTTTTTATTATTTCCCTTTGGAATGTGAACAGCTTCCCTTCTTCCCCCACCACTGCAAGTAGTAAAATGATGACGAAACATAAACCACGAAAACTCATTCAATTCTAAATAGGTCTATCAAGGCATTTATCTAAGGCAGTAATCAACTCCCGGCGCTAGACTTTTCGAACTTCTTTTTCTCACTCGCGGATGGATTAAATCTTCGGAAGCCCAAGGCAAAATGTAATTTGGAGCGGCAGTAGAGGAAGACGTGAGCATTGACGTCATACTGCGGAATTCAACGCAATATCCGTAAGGTGGAAAAATGTCATGTTATTTCTATATAATTAAATAATATAAAATTTATTCTGTCACACGTTAAAAGTGTTAAAATTGTTAAAAAGGTATTTACCTTCGACAGACGGCCCGTTTCGACGCTATGTGTCGTCGTCTTCAGTGTCTCTTGAACCACTGGTGATCTTGGCTCTGCGATGTGCAGTTGTCGATGGTAGGGGAGGGGGTGTGTTGCTCCTATGGTGGGGGTTGGCTGTCTGTATGCTATGACGTACTATGACGTCAAACAATGTGTGCGTATTGAACTGTAGTTGCGTGTTAAGTATATATTGTGGGTGTGCTATTGTATTCTTATATATTTCGTACTGTTCTAGGATGTTTAACTGTGAACTTTTTGGTGTGATGTGTAAAATTTCCATATCTGTTTCTATATTATTGTAGTCATGATTATTGTCGATAATGTGATCTGCTTAATTTGATGTAATGTAAGGTTTGGTTATAGCTTTAATATGTTCGTTGTATCTTGTATGAAAGGATCTTCCTGTCTGTCCTATGTAAAAATGTGGGCAACTATTGCATTTTAATTTGTAAACTCCAGTTGAATTATATATATATTTGAATGTTTAGTGTGGTTATTTAAGTATTTCTGTGTTGTATTATTTGTTTTGTATGCATTTTTGCAGTGGTTCAAGAGACACTGAAGACGACGACACATAGTGTCGAAACGGGCCGTCTGTCGAAGGTAAATACCTTTTTAACAATTTTAACACTTTTAACGTGTGACAGAGTAAATTTTATGTTTTTAACAAAGTGTTAACGAGAACTTTAATCAATGAATAAAATAATCATGTCACAAAATAAAAGGATTGTTATCCGCTAGAAAAATTACCTTCTTATACCTAATTAACAGCAAGCGTTTTGACATACGATGATAAAATGGACTGATCATCCAATACCTATGCCTCGTACCTATGTTCGGTTCAAGTTTGTAGAGTATTCTGTCGAGATCATCTAGCCAAGATGGCCGCAATTTCGGAAACAGAACACACATGCTCTAAACAATCCCTCTCTTATGTAAAAATGCAAATGAAGGTGGACATCTTAAATGACTGGAATGCAATGCGGTTAAATAGTACAAATGGCCAAATCACAAAATCACTATATTTTCCCACAGTTAAAGATAGACTAACCGTAAAGAATTATGAACCATCATACATATCCACGCAATTCATGACTGGACACGGAAAATTTAATTCATATCTCGAACGTTTCAAAATTGACAACCCAAACGGCTCTTCAAGTCCCTGTGAACACCCCACACAAACAGTCGACCACCTGTTATTCGAGTGCCCGCTACAAGAAGGCAAGAGATACCGGCTAGAAACCCACCTTAGCATGTGCGATACAACTTTCTCACCACCAATAACAAAAGTTCTTCTGAGGCAATGTTGCATAAAGGAATTCCACAAATTTATCTCAGATATGTTTAAGACCTTGTAGAAAATAACAGTATTTAGTAACAGTGTCCTATTTATTCTTTTGGAGCCAAATTTGTAACTTTTAAAAGTATAGTTATCATGTTGAAGTGTATGTGTTGTAGAGGATGCTTGATTTGTTGTGTATGTGAGTCGTAGTTGTGGGATGCTTGATTTTGTTTGTGTGACTATTGTGTATTAATTTATGACGTATGTTAGGGAAAGCTGCTTAATTGTGTTATAGAGAAAGGCTATGAGAAATGTTATGGTTATGTGTTGTAACTGTTTTCTGTATGTCTCAATTGATGCCAGATGTTTGATTTGCAATGGCAATCTTTAAATTACGGATTGTTTATGTTTTATTTTCATTATGTAAGCTAATTTATTTTTCTTTTCAATTTGTTTTATGCTTAGGCCTATTTTTTGTGTATAACTATAGCCCTAGCATACATATGTAAAATAGGGCTACCCCCTATTGGAGATACAATAATAATAATAATAATAATAATAATAATAATAATAATAATAATAATAATAATAATAATAATATTCTGTTTTAACCGCTTAAGCATTTTAGCACAGATCTTGCGATTAGTTTCTTATATGAAGTAAGACGAAATCTGTAATGTGTTAGTTGCCTCTCTCAAGTTCGGAATTTGCAGGACTCTAGTACACATAGGCCTATACTTTCCACAACACAAGGGAATCTTATTCTGAATTCAATAGTTGATTTTACGGAAATAATACAGGAATCTTATTCTGAATTCAATAGTTGATTTTACGGAAATAATACAGGAATCTTATTCTGAATTCAATAGTCGATTTTACGGAAATAATACAGGAATCTTATTCTGAATTCAATAGTCGATTTTTCGGAAATATTACAGGAATCTTATTCTGAATTCAATAGTCGATTTTACGGAAATAATACAGGAATCTTATTCTTAATTCAATAGTCGATTTTTCGGAAATAATACAGGAAACTTATTCTGAATTCAATAGTCGATTTTTCGGAAATATTACAGGAATCTTATTCTGAATTCAATAGTCGATTTTTCGGAAATAATACAGGAATCTTATTCTGAATTCAACAGTCGATTTTTCTGAATTCAATAGTCGATTTTTTGGAAATAATACAGGAATCTTATTCTGAATTCAATAGTTGATTTTTCGAACATTCTATGGATAATGTTTAGTATAACTTACCTACAACTTTACGCGATTATAGAACTGGAGATGGCTTAAAAAATCAGCCGTTTATTCAACAGAACATTAAATTAAACATTGGTGATTGAACATAGAGTACACCGGCGTTTTAAAAGTTGGATTTACCTTCCTGTTCAGAACAACGGATGAGAGGAAAAATGGAGTAACTATCCTTGAAATCATTACACGTTGCTGAAACCACTTCATTGATACAAATTCATCCAATATCCTAAATTACTTGTGTTCTATGTTTCTTCAGTAATATGAAGAATTCAATATGATCCTCTCATGAACAGAGGTAGAATTCAAAGTTTTCTTTAACGTTGACACGAAATAAACAGAAAACTCAGTTTTGCTTTAACGAAAAAAGGGGGAACTGTTGAATGTTACTCATTATCTATCCAAGTCACGAACCGTAAGCCTATGACGTAACAATATGACGTCACTGACTGATCTGCGATTGGTTATAGACTCAAAACCAAGATATGCTATAAAATATAGTTGCGTGTATATTTCATTATAACTACGTTTCCATATATATTATGTCAATTCAAATCAATGCAATGTAATAAAACCACTATGCTATATTAAAAGAAAACTAATGTGCACTAATGTACATTAATGTGCACTTCATTTTTTCTGTTTACCACGGCGTAGTGATACATTAGTATGGTTCTATTGTATTGTATTGCATTGTATTGTATTTATTAACATTCCATGGTATTCATACATTGCTTACAGCTAGAATATGGAACAAGTCAAAAAACTTAATAATATTACAAAGTCGTAATTTATAGTCACAGTCTAGATTAAATATATACAGACGAGATTTATAATATAGTCTACTAGTACAACACAAAGTTTTAGTATCAATTTCATGAAGCGTTATTGAATGTCATGAATTCACCTACAGAATAAAGGCGTGAGAAATTAGGTACTTCTTTAATTTGGCCCTGTATATGCTTATGTTATGAGTTTCATTTTTTATATCGATAGGGAGGCTATTAAAAAATTTTATTCCCATATAACGCATTCCTTTTTGATAGCACGATAGACTTGCCGATGGAGTATGAAAGTCATATTTTTGACGTGTATTTATGCTATGAACTGTTGAATTAGTTACAAAGTTTTCACGATTACAAACGAGGAAGAGTATTAATGAAAAGATATACTGACAAGCCATGGGCATTATTTGTAGTTTTTTGAAAATAGTCCTACACGATTCCCTAGATTTGGCACCTACTATTATTCTAATTACTCTTTTTTGTAAAAGAAATATACTGTTGCTAACTGTGGAATTTCCCCAGAATATTATTCCAAAACTCATTACCGAGTGGAAGTATGCAAAGTATATAGTTTTTAAGGTATTGATATTTACTATCTTTTGCATAGATCTAATAGCAAAACAAGCTGAACTTAGTTTGGGGGTAATTTCTTTAATATGATTTTTCCAATTTAGCACATTATCGATTTTTAAGCCAAGATATTTGGTTGTTGTTGTTTCTAATAGGGATCTATTGTTAATTATTGCGTTAGAAATTTGCGACGTTGAATTTGGTTTGAATTTGGTTTGGATAGGTAATAAAAGAAGACAAAAACACTACACATCCTGTGAAAAAATTACATTTTCATAGCTTAATTTTAATTTACAACTTATATAAGGTAGCCATATTAACAGAAAGACATGTGTTGTAATAATCTGATTATGTCGACTATAATATCGCTAAGTTAATCGAGATAATATTGAAAATAAGGTCCTTTCTGTTTAATGAATGCTGGAAGATCTGGTTCCAGAACTAGTCGGATAGGTAGCCATATCAGGTGGGGGAAACCTCGTTAACTTTTTGTAATGTGAAATTAATAACTTGAGAAATAAAATTTTTACGATCGTGAAAATGGTTTTTATGTAGGGTACATTTTAATTAATCATATAAAATTGTCATAGCTCATCATTATTACTTGTACTTATTTTTAATTGCATGCTAAATGGTAACCTGCCCAAGCACTCATCATTTCCTTCAACTAATTGTGAGGATATGTTCGAAGAAGCCGGTTATTCGGGATCTATCAACCTGAGGGTCGATCGCACAGTAACCGAGTGGAGATATTTATGATGCTAACGTGGTTGTGATTTCTCAGCCTCTGATTTACTTACCCAATTAGCTTCATGACCCAGGTGAAAATAAAGCATTGCATATAAGACTTCCCACATTATTTTTATCGGTTTTAAAATGAAATGTTCACCGTCCACGTAGCCGACATCCTACGCTGTAATAAAATTGCATGTTCTGTTCTGACTGGTTTTTCAGTCAGCATTAAAAGAACCTTTCATAAAATGCCACAGAAATTAAAATATGTTTCCATACTGTTGATTGTGTTTTTTATTATTTTCATAGTAGGCCTACCTATTCTTAAATACTGCGCATTGTACCACCTATAGACCATTGTATGTAATTCCAATTACCAGGTTCGTACTTCGTATTAGCAACTCATGTTGAAATAATTCTGTACCTACTCTATAAAAGAGACCTTACGTACTGTAAATTCAATCTTCACTTCTGGGCGTTTCGAAAAGATAAAATTACTCAGACATGCTATCTACTGTCCGTCCAAGTGGTTACGTCGCAGCGTCGTAGAAAGGGAGGAAATCACGTGACAGTTAATTACTTAACGAGGCCCTTTTATTTAAGTTATTTTAAACAATTGCATGGGTATAATATTACGTAGACGTCCAATTCCTAACAGAAAGTAATGTTCCCAGAAAATATCTAAGATAGCCCAGCCACTAGCATTTACAGAGAGGCGAATAGAAGCAGGTGGGGGAAACCGGAATGCGACGTAGGCAAATGGAAAATGATGCAATATTGAAAGCTCTTTCGTCACTGGAAAACGCGAACATATTTTTGGAGCGTACTGTTTACTGTGACCTTAAGGCTACTATGACTGTATATGCGGTCTTGGATCTGTGTAGAGGACGGTTCAACTTCATTAGAAGAAGGGGTGGCAGTGAAGTACATTCAAATATTCAGGCACAATAAAAATTGAAGTAAAAATAAAATGATGTCCCTGTATAATTGTATTGTGTATTGTAAATTTTATTGTGTATTGTTTACGATTTCATTGTGTATTGTTAATCATTTTATTATGTATTGTTTATATTGTGTATACCACTGCCACCGGGTGCTTGCCCACTTGCAGTGTAAATAAATAAATATATACATACCTAAAGTACAGGGACATCATTTTATTTTTACTAACATTTCTAATATTAACCTGGCTGAACCTTTGGATTAACGGTTGAGAACCGAAAACACCGTTTGCTACCTCCTCTCACGACTGGAGTTCGATAATACTGCCTAAAACACAAACAAATCACTCTACTAGGTATAGGAGGGAAGAAAAGTATTCATCCATTTGCGTAAACTAGGAAATATCGCGATTTTGAGTTTGATAGGCCCCTAATTTACATTAGGTTTTTGTTTAATCAAAATACAGTAGGCCTAGTGTATTAACAATAAGTGTTTTTACTCACGAACTGAGCTGTCCATTCGGACGTATTCATTATGCAGTGTATGTTATACTGTCTACAGCACATTAGCGTACAATATAGAGAATGAAGTTAAATTGAAAAATAATCATAATATGGATATCCAAACACATTTTTGAAAATGGTGGCCATTCATTTTGATACAGCTTTCAATTCTTTTGTGCATATTATCGCACTTTAGACTACTGTACCTAATTGCAATTACCAGTTTCGTCCTTCGTACTAGTAACTCATGTTGAAATAATTCTGGACCTACTCTATAAAAGAGTACCTACCTTAGTGCTGTAAATTCAATCTTCACTTCTGCCTGATCCGAAAAGATAAAATTACTCAGACATGTTATCTACTGTCCGTCCGAGTGGTTTTGTCGCATGGTCGTAGAAAGGGGGGAAATCACGTGACAGTTAATTACTTAAGGAGGCTACTAAGTTTTTAATAAAAAAGCCGCCCTAAATAAGGGTCCGAATAGATCGGCCTACTAATCAATTCATAAAGAATAATCATGAGAACCAATTGTGTGACAATTTGAAAGGAAAAAGAAAACATTAAGATAAATGATAAGAAAACATAGGAAAACATTTACAATAAAAGTTTGTTGGGTACAAATGATTACTAATTATAGCTAAGGATGATCTTAACACATGAGATCCTATGGCATCAATCATTGCATCAGAAATTTTAAATTGTTCAAGTTGATTTAAACTTTCTCGTGGGATCGTGCCACGGGCACCGAACATGAGCCCAAAAACTGTCCAATGTGTGATGTGGTATTATGCTCCAAGATGCTGACAACAAGGCTCATGTATGACTTATTTAAGTTATTTTAAACAGTTGTATAATATTACGTAGACGTCCAATTCCTAACAGAAATTAATGTTTTCAGAAAAGAGCTAAGACAGCCCAGCCACTAGCCTTTGCAGAGGCCGAGTAGAAGCGGGTGGGGGAAACGGACGACAGTACCTGTGCGAAAATATGATTCAATATTGAAAGCTCTTTCGTTACTGGAAAACTCTAACATATTTCTCGAATGTACTATATTCACTATCTCAGTAGAGTTTACTATGACCGTAAGGCGACTTTGACTGTATACGCAGCCTTGGTTCTGTGTGGACGGTTGGAAGTTTACTAGTAGAGGGGATGGGAGTGAAGTACATTCAAAAACTCAGGTATAATAAAAACTGAGGTAAAAATAAAATGATGTCCCTGTACATGTTATAGAACGTAATTAACAACATTTTTTAAATAAATTTAACTCAATACTAAAATGGCTTTATTGAAATAACGAAGGAATATACATAGCAACGGAAAACAAAAGAGAAATAGGCTAGCCAATAAAATGATAAATAAAATGACTTGGGTTACCAGGTTAGTAACAGTATCTAGCCTATGTTTACAAACATTTAACATAAGTTAGGTTTTAACATGTTTTATAAATAAAAATTATAAGTTAAGCTACAAAAGAAAATTTTGCGCTGTATCAGGGATACACATTTTCGGAAGCGAAACTACAGTTGTGTTGGTTTGAATGTTTCATTTTTATTTCGGTTTACATATACAGAGTTTGTAACTATGATAGGCCTAACAAAAGTAATCAATGTAAACAGCCAAGGATTCGTCATGACATTACCTCACATTCTCATTACCTTTGGGGAAACCTCGAAATCAATAAAACCAGACAATCTACCCAAGTAGAATTCGAATCCCTCCCCGTCCGAGCTCAGTTTTGGGCCACGAGAACAGCTCGCTACCGCCTCAGCTACGCCACTGGTCAAATGTTGGTAAAACTGAATTAATATGGTGGGATACAGGTTACCTATTTCCAGGTATATAATATTTATAAACGTGTAGGCCTACCCGTGTAACTGTTGATGTCTCTGTTGCCAATTATGATTAAAGCATCAAAACAATTACGAAAATTAATTACTAAATTAATTTATTGATACTTTTTAAAACATTTATTAACTTGTTTAAACGTGTTGTTTAAACGACTGCGTAATTATACGCATAATTATTTGCTAAATTAGTATTTATATTCTTTTAATACATTGACGTATTATCATTAATTAAAATGAAATCGCAGACATAACAGCCGAGGTGTGGACGTCAGTGCTACATGCTTTGCATTTTAAATACTTATGAATCACATATTTTCACTTACAAAACAAATTCTTCGGTATTTTAAACAAGAAATAATTTCATTTTATAACACCTTAAAAAGTATATACCAGTTTTACATAAATGTGGGCATTACATACGTAAAAATAAATCAATTTCTGTTAAGGATATATGACATAACTTACATAAATTTATGTTTTTATGCTAGTGCACTGCTATCGAACGTGTAATCGTGAGAGGTAGTGGACTATAATTCAATCTTTACTCACTACAGCGCAATTACGAAATCACCGTGGTCAAATTAAGAATTATTTATACATCTTGATTACACAACTTTTAACACTTTATCACTTCGGAATATGTATGATAAGACTTTGTGTTAAATTCTAACGTACCTTGTTTACATGTTTCGACCTATTTATGGATCATCCTCAGGACTGGTCGCTGTTGGTCTTGGCGCCTCTTGTTTTGTTTCCTGTGAGGGTGTGTTCGTGTGGCATAATGTAGAGTCAAAGAGTGTCTGAAATTGAGTTGTGTGTTGAGAATTTCGTTGGGGTGTGTTTTCGTGTGTCTTTATATTTCATATTGTTCTAGTGTGTTTAGTTTCTGGCTTTTTGGTTGGATGTATAGTATTTCCATGTCTGTGTTGATGTCTCTGTGGGTGTGGTTAGCATTTGTGATGTGTTCTGCATATGTGGAGATGTTTTGTAATTTTGTTATGGCTGTGATGTGTTCTTTATAACGTGTTTGAAATGATCTGCCTGTCTGTCCTATGTAGAAGTTGTTGCAGGTGTTACATTTCAGTTTGTATACGCCTGTGTGGTTGTATTTGTTTGTTTGTGAGTTGAGATGTTTTTTATAGAGTGTTATTTGTTCTATATGCGATGTTGTAGTTTAATTTCTTGAATGAGGTGGCAATTTTGTGTGTGTTTTTGTTTTCGTATGTTATGAAATGAAATATACAGACACACGAAAACACACCGCAACGAAATGCTCAACACACAACTCAATTTCAGAACATACACACTTTTTGACTCTACAATATACCACACGAACACACCCTCATAGGAAACAAAAGAGGCGCCAAGACCAACAATGACCAGTTCTGAGGATGACCCATAAATAGGTCGAAACATGTAAACAAGGTACGTTAGAATTTAATACAAGAAAGTCTTATCATACATATTCCGAAATTATTTATATTAAAGTTAAGTACATCCCTTTTCTACAAGAGTACCAATATGTGCGAATGGTTTCTTAGATTAAGTTTAATTTGTTTAGGTTGGTTTCGGTTCATTAGATAAGTTTCGATTTGTTTAGGTTAGGTTTTTTTGGTTTAGGTTCTTTAGAGTAATTTTATTTAGGTTACAATTGACTTTTTTGGGTTTGTTTCAGTCCTATAGGTTATTTTTGGTTTGTTTAGATTGGTTTCGATTCTTCAGGTTAGTTTTGGTTTGTTTAAATTAGTTTTAACAATATGAGTTTTGTCAGGATCCGTCTGTACTTATCTATTTAACATGTACTTTACATCGTGATGTTTGTAACTAGATTTATTTAGGTTATTAAGCTTTTCATAGCTTTAACAATATTATGATCTTCATATGTACTTTGCTCTGTTCTTGTATATGATCCATCATAATTTGGCATAGGTATCACAATCTGATACATATTTTATTTTTCTTTTCTTCCCTCACAGTTGATTCACCATATTCTAATCAGATCTGGACATTACTACAGATGAACCAACCTATTTTAATCGCAACTACATCGCACATGTTTTAATTTTAGTATTTAATAACATTTAATAACTTTTGATCATAGCCCTTGTTTTTAATACAGTAATCTTTTAATCATTTTATGTTCACTCATCTCCACAGAGACTTATATTTTTCAACTGTTTCATTTATTTGTACTATACACATATGTACTACTTCATGTATAGGCTATAGGCATAAACTTTTTTCTGAAGATTGCTTACTCAAGCCGAAAACGTTTAAAAAAAAAACTAAATAAATAAATGTGACAAATATTGTAAACTAATATTGTTAAACAGATAAGCACAGGCGGATCCTGATAAAACTCTTATTGTTATTGTATCAGCTTATCGGCCCTCACCATGCCTTTCAAATTTAGTTTTGCTTTGTTTACGTTGGTTTTGATCCTTAGGTTAGTTTGGGTTGTTTACGTTCACTTCGATCTTTAGGACATGGCAAAACTGAATCCTACCTGAATCGCTTCAGAATTTATGATAGACACCCCATCATGTCCCTACAACATTAGAGCACCTCATATATGATTGCAGACTACTATCTATAGAACAATTCTGGAGAACAATAATTTTGAAAACCGGAAATTGACTCCAAATCAAGAACTTAGTTGTCAAGAACCACAGGAAACACTATCCAATTCACCGAGAAGATAGACGTCAAAAAGATGCAGCAAAATTAAATGTACGTAGATTAGAACTACGAGTATAAAAATAACTTTATCAAACATTGAAATATTCCTTTTCAGAACAAAAAGTTATATTTGTTCGGATCAAATTTCTGCACATTTAAAAGATAAAACTAAAATTCTTCCAATCATTTATTATCATAATACATTGCTCACTTAAAATGACTGAGCATATTGGGAATTCAATCAATGGCTTTTCAAAAACTAACTTACTTACGTACTTGCTTACAAATGGCATTTAAGGAACCCGCAGGTTCATTGCCGCCCTTACATAAGCCCGCCATCGATCCCAATCCAGTGCAAGATTAATCCAGTCTCTATCATCATACACCACCTCCCTCAAATCAATTTTAATATTACCTTCCCATATACTTCTCGGCCTCCCCAAAGGTCTTTTTCCCTCCGGTCTCCCAACAAACACTCTATATGCATTTCTGGATTCGCCCATACGTGCTACATGTCCTGCCCATCTCAAACGTCTGGATCTGATGTTCCTAATTATGTCAGGTGAAGAATACAATGCGTGCAGTTCTGTGTTGTGTAACTTTCTCCATTCTCCTGTAACTACATCTCTCTTAGCCCCAAATATTTTCCTAAGCACCTTATTCTCAAACACCCTTAACCTATGTTCCTCTCTCAAAGTGAGAATCCAAGTTTCACAACCATAAAGAAAAACCGGTAATATAACTGTTTTATAAATTGTAACTTCCAGATTTTTTGACAGCAGACCAGATGATAAAAGCTTCTCAACCGAATAATAACAGGCATTTCCCATATTTATTCTGTGTTTAATTTCCTCCCGAGTATCATTTCCAAAACACGCCGTAAAATGTTTCATACAAACGTGATAACACGCTAGAAATTCCACTTCACACATCATCTCTGTATTCCTCATCTTTCACTGTTGCTACCTCTCGTCACTGGAACTCTCTGCCGCCTGAAGTCAAGGGCTGCCGAACATTGAAATCTTTCAAATCCAAGTTAGAAAATTATCTTATGACGAGTTGCCAAACTAACTTACTATTATGACAAGTGTTGTATTGCATGTTTCCACGTATTCACATTTTTTTATGTTCTAGTGATATTTAACTTATTTTATATTTTGTTTTCATATTTTCCGATAATGGTATATCTCTAATGTGATAAGCTGAGCTATATATAATCATAATTTTCCTTACTGTGTGTACTTAAAAATATTGTATTCATTGTATGCTTTGTACTGCACTATTTTATTACTACTATTAGTATTATTATTACTATTATTATTATCATTATTATTATTACTATTATTATTATCATTATTATTATTACTATTATTATTATTATTATTATTATTATCAATAATTGTCTTTTTTTTAATACTTTGCATGCCTAATTTATTTTGACCTGCTGTTTACATTTTATTATGCTTTTTTCTTTCTTTCTGTATGTTATATATTATGTCTGATTTCTTTTTACTTGTTGTTTACATTTTATTATTCTTATCTTATTCAGTTTTGTGTGTAAAATTGTAGTGTACTTTGTAAATTTGTAGTGTTTTAGTAACGCAGTTTTTACTACTGGTTGAGTGTTAGAGAAGGCCGTACGGCCTTAATTCTGCCAGGTTAAATAAATTATTATTATTATTATTATTATTATTATTATTATTATTATTATTATTATTATTATATCGAAAAAGAGGCAAAAATGAGCAAACTTGTATTAAACTTTTTTTTATTTGACAATCTCAAAGAATAACAAGTTACATACATACATATATATATACATACAAGTATATAGATAAACATATATACAGATGTGTGTATAGACGACAAGTTTGAATATATGCAAGAGAAGTTCCTTTGACTTTCAGATTTCTTCCTTTCTATACATGAAGATGCTATCTCTGGGGGTCAGACGCCATCCAGACTTCCCGTTAACTGGGATAGATGCTTAGCCATGGGGAGTATAGAGCAGCATGCCGGTCCTCGGGGTAAATTCCCACGAGACAACTCTCCTCCAGGGAGAGGCAATAAGAAAGCACAAAAAGGTTTTAAGCAGGAGGCAGATCTAAACGTTTCCTGCGCTCAGATCCACAACTTCTAACTGGGTCCACGGCGGAAATACCTTATTATCTATGAGCGAGCAGAAAAGGGGACGGAAGCTGTTAAAACGATGCTGCTGGCTGCGGAGTCATAATCATGGCGGTTGACAGTTTCCAAAACATGCGCAGTGCATGTAAATCCAGGCCCGATTCGTGACAATAAGTCATTCATGACGTTAATGTTCTCGCCGGGCCGGGCCGGAATGTCACGACTCCACGATCTCGTCATCGATTAATTGCTTAATCATCTCACACCTTCTTCAATAAAAACAGCCCAACACCCAATCTGCTTCAGCTTTAGTCTCCAACATTATGCATATGCTAAGAGACCATTTAACGAGTTTGAATTACATTTTTTATTAAGTTGTTGGACTAATAAATCTGTTTAAACACGAGTTGTAACTTCGCAAGACAAGACCAGAGTACAAACGTACCAGATTACATCCTTCCCCGGGCAAACTGTGTGCACAATGGATTCTACTGCAGATTTTCTTGGCCTTCTGGACAGCGTGCTGTAAGACTGTCGCTATAGCAACATAATATAACCTCTGTGGCTCAAAGGTAAAATATAAGAAACTAGTGGCTTGTGCAGAAATGCTGCAAACTAAGTTCTTCAGACGTTTAAATAAAATTTTTTCAGATTTATTTTCAACTAGCCGTACCCGCGCGCTTCGCTGCACTTCTTAGAATTAAATATTGACAAATCTAAATATAGTTTTGTAATTACTTAGTGAATAGTAGCTCTTTGTATGTTGTAAGTCGTTTGTTTCTGAGTCATTTTGAAAGTTGTATTTAAAACTATGAATTTAACTGTTATTATGATGCAATACTTCCTGGAGTTGTTCAGTCAATTCTACTTTTAAGATTGATACTATCCCGGTCGGGGCACGTTATCTGGTTGAGATTTTTTCCGGGGTTTTCCCTCAACCCAATATGAGCAAAAGCTGGGTATAGTAGGATCGCTCTTTGGATCCCCAGTTAAAGACAGAGGCTATCGCACGCCGAGCGGTTGTCTTTTGAAGTAAGACGGTCCCCCCAACCTTTTCTGTCCACTCGGGGGATGGGGTAATCTCTGTTTCCGCTTTCTGAGGCAAACATAAATGTTGCCAATTCTCCCCTGAATGCTAGGATTTTTCAAAGGATCCCCAATCGGTCTCTTTTGTTGCTAGAAGAACTTAGCCACACGGTTTCAGGATGATTAATTACATATGTTAACACTAATTATTTTTGGAAAATCGAAAATTACCAGAAAAATTTTGGCTACAGATTTATTATTAGTATAGATGAAAAATACCAGACATTTTGAAAGTTATTTCCTTCCATAATAATGAAACATACTCCCTCTGAATGGGTTTTTTAGGTCAAATACTTTTTTCTTGAACCTATCTACCTTCAAGTTTTGAGTTTCAACTCGAAAACGAAAGTAAAAATATCAGGACGATCAGTGGGTTTTTCATGTGGGAATAAAGCAATAGCTATTTCAGGTCATTGTGGATTGTAGATGAAATTTTAAAAAGACAGGTTTGCTATGCTTTCGAACAATAGACATAGCGTCTTGGTATAGCTGCTGCATGTAGAGCTTGAAATGTAGAGGGTGAAATCATTTTATCCTGCTAAGAGATCTTGCTGAAATGATCGGGAGACTACACAATTTTGTAGGCCTTTTATTTTATCAGTAAGTAATCGTCTTTTCTTAGGAATTGTAATTTTTGCGCTCCCTCGAACCAATACTGAATCTACACCACACCGCCATTAAATATATGAAAAAGACCCAACCCCGTTTGATTAATAACTATAAAAATATTTTATTTTAATAACAATATTATTATCTTACGCAAGTTTTGTAGTTTATATATTAACATCATGGCATTAACTATAATAATAATTAATTTCTAATGGTATTAATGTCATAAAACCACCTCAAGTTTTGTAGATTTTAATATCCAATATACAACTGTAGTCAGAAAATTACACACCGCAGAATCAGACCTGTAAATTATTTTTAGTAAGTCTTGAAGCTTTTAATAACTAATTGAATTTGAGCTCTAAATATGTCAGCAATCCTGCAGGTCATGGCCTTCGTGTAATATCCTGTTGTTTATTGTAGTGTGTGTTTTGTTTTATTTTGAAATGCAATTAGTTCTCAAAACTGACGAAAGATGGATTTTGGAAAATAGAGAAATTATGTAGGAAAACTGACATTTCATTGAAAACTACTATTTTTCTGAAAAACGTTGGGTTCCAAGCTTCAAAATGAGGGGTCATTTATTAAAATCCGTTCAGCCGTTGTCCCGTAATTTCCATTACCGGTCCAAATTATATATATAGGTAATAACTGCAAGATTTGTTTTAACATCTTCGCATACCTGAGTATAGTAATTACATTCATTATTTTGAAATTGTTATCTACCTAGTTCTAAATAAATTTTCACAAATTCCACCTTTACGGGTTTCAACATAAGGTGAAATTCAATGAACTGACAATGGCCTATAGATTTTATGATGAATCTCTAAGGGTTTTGCACGCTACAAAGAGCACAATCTTCTACATTAACATGAATGTATTGTTACTGATATCCATTCATTTTGTGGAATTTCTTTAGTGGTTATTTTACGACGCTTTATCAACTGGTATGGTTATCTAGCGCCTGAATGAGATGAATGTGACAATACCAGCGAAATGAGTCCAGGGTCCAGCGCCGAAAGTTACCCAGCATTTGCTCTTAACGGGTTGAAGAAAACCCCGGAAAAAAACCTATATCACATAACTTGTCCCAACCAGGATTTGAACCCAGGCCCGCTTTTTCACAGTCAGTCATGCTAACCGTTACTCCAAAGCGAAGGACTTGTGCAATTTCAATATTGATAAATAAGTATATTTTTATATTCTGATTGTGTATGCGGACTTTAAAATTTTGTTTCTGCAATTGTTACATGTATCAGAAAAGTTTTATGGCTAATTCTGTCCAATAATAATAATAATAATAATAATAATAATAATAATAATAATAATAATAATAATAATAATAGGCCTAATAATAATAAAATTATTTATCAGAGACGAATATGTACAACTTCCAGTCACATTTACTTGTTCTCGAGACCTGGCTCGGGACCTCGTAGAGTGAGGATGATTGTGAAATAGGCTATTAGTGAAATTATGATGATAATGGTGAGAGGAAATGAGAAGAACCTTTCACGCCCGCTTTGTCCACCTCAAATACCGAGAGGGAGCACGAACTCGGGTCGCCACGGTGGAAAACAAAGAGACTAACCACTTGGCACGGATGAGACATAATAATAATAATAATAATAATAATAATATTATTATTATTATTATTATTATTATTATTATTATTATTATTATTATTATTCATTGCCGCCCTCACATAAGCCCGCCATTGGTCCCTATCCTGAGCAAGATTAATACATTCTCTATCATATCCCACCTCCCTCAAATCCTTTTTAATATTATCTTCCCATTTACGTCTCGGCCTCCCTAAAGGTCTTTTTCCCTCTGGCCTCCCAACTAAGACTCCATATGTATTTCTGGATTCGCCCATACGTGCTACATGCCCTGCCCATCTCAAACGTCTGGATTTAACTATTATCATTATTATTATTATTATTATTATTATTATTATTATTATTATTATTATTATTATTATTATTATAGATAGTCTAATACAGTGTGTATACCGATAAAAAAAGTTTTATAACTCAACCAACAAATTTATCCATATTCTCTTTTCTAGAAAAGATAAAAGAACTCGCCAAGTTTTTACGGTGATCAACAAATCTTTAGATGTGTACCTCGTGCGGCTCGGTAGACTAAACAAATGAACGTATCAACGCAAAAATGTCAGCAACAGTGAATGGAATAATATAAAATTTAACAATTGAACATCTAGTTACAGTGTTACCACCATAAAAACTTGGCGAGTTCCTCTGTTCCCTCCATCAAACAGCATTTATATAAAATAGTTAATAAGTTATAAAACTTTCTTATAGATATATAGAACAATATCATGCTTAGGAATAGGCCTACAAATAATATTTGTATAGGTGCGTTTAGAAGTTTTATGCTTTATAAAAAAAGAAATTAAACACAAAAGTAGATGGAGAAGAGTCATGTTTCTTTCTTTCTTTCTTTCGTTCTTTCTTTCTTTCTTTCTTTCCTTCTTTCTTTCTCAATACAATGCCCTTATAGTTTTCAAATTCATTTGTCGAAATTCAGTAGATGAAACCGACTACTAGGGCATTCGATAAGTAGTCTAATGGCAACAATGTTGTAAATCAGAGCTCCTAACGTTGACAATTGAAGTCTTGTACTACGTAATAGAGCAGCGATTGTTTCATAAATCTGCAATATTGAAAGTCTCGAAGTAGGCATATTTTGTAGATACAGTGGCTGTTTCTGATTTGTAGCAAAGCTACAATCCTAAAGAACATAGGTGCTTCATAAAAATCCAAGTTGCAAGAGAAAAACAAGCAACTCAGTGCTTTAGGGCATTACAAGAAGCCTGTGGAGAGAAGTCCTGCCATACTGAACTATTGCAAGTTGGGTGGAAGCGAGGCATTGGCTTTCAATCAAGAGTTGACATCCGAATAGCTTTAGATTGATCAGCGAGAGAGATGTCCAGAAATGCTGCAGCTGCTGCCATCTCCCAAGAATTTGGCAACGTATTGTTGACATGGCAGGAGACTATATTTGAAGTATGTAATGCCAAAACCGTAGAAACCGTAGAACACTTCATTCGCTGTCTCTTCTGTTTCGAGTTCTCCACACTTCTACTCCAAATTATCTTCGTTCCCTGTTTAACTACTTATCCTCGAATCACAATCTAAACACCAGGTCACAGGAGAGCCAAACCCTAGAAATTCCTGCCCATAGAACATCCCACTATTCATCCTCTTTTACTGTCCCAGTCCCCCGTGAATGGAATTCTCTACCTCAGAAGATTAGGGGCTGCCAGACAATAACCACTTTCAAGAAAAGGCTAAACGATTTCTTACGGGCGCAGTCAAATTGAAGTTATAATTGTGATCGAGTTTAATAATTTAATTTAATTTAGGTATGACTATCATTACTATTACTGTTATTATTATTATTATTATTATTATTATTATTATTATTATTATTATTATTGCATAATTATTGTATTGGTGTTGTGAAGATGAAAAGAATTGTCATTGTATTGTAGTATTGTTTTGCTTTGAATTGTATTGTATTAATTACGTTATATTCATAGCACTGTAGTAATTTTCTATCATACTGGCTGAGTGGAAGAGAAGGCCGAATGGCCTTATCTCTGCCAGTTAAAATAAACCATTATTATTATTATTATTATTATTATTATTATTATTATTATTATTATTAAAAGTAACCTAAATAAATTTAGTGTGAAACAGTAACTATATTGTCATTACTTTTCGAATGCCCTAGTATTTAATCGCACATACACAGCCCAATTTAAAAAAGGGGCTCAATGTTATGCAATATCTCCATTTACAATGTAACTATTCTGTACTAGGAACGCCATTGACTCATATGGAGTTCAGCTAGCATTGTCAGTAAAGATTGGCATTTCGTAATTACATAAGTTTGACTTTTATACTATTTAATTTGCAATGTGATTACCTCCCAGTACAGTTATTGAATTGACAAAAAATTAATTGGATATTTTAAAACGCATGGGTGTATCAACATTAATTAAAATTAGAAATGCATTATGGCAGTGTCAACATGATGGTGTAGGCAGCCGTCACAATGCGCATTAACGTTAATTAAATACTGACGATTCTAAACCGTTCGAAGAATGAAAACAGAACAATGGCTGCATTCACAACTCCTTGCGTCACATCTTTAACTGTTCAACCGTTAAAATACTCCACATCTAGCAATCCTTTTATTTCAGTAAGTCATGATAACATTTCTGGCATAGCTAATAGTATAGTCCGACCATCGGATCTGTGCTCCCGTAAGATATGCGAACTGAACCTTCATTCCTTTTCAGCCTCGGCAATTCATTTCTCTCCCTGTATTCCTATTTCTCTCTTTTCTATCCCTCTCTCTTTCTCTCCTCCACTACTCACAATTTTGGCCTTCTTGCGGGACAGTTTATTTGCACTTGCAGTCCAGTGTTGTCAACTCAACATGAATACTGTAGCACGGAGTGGCGAAAGAAATATTATTAAGCAAGTACGTAATAGCATTTTGCGATGAAGAGAAACAAACAGGTCAATATCTGTTTCCTATAAATCAGGCAACGAAAAGAGCAACTGATATCACAGGTGAGGCTTATTTAATTTCAATTGATTACGTATTAAAATTACTTACTTAACTAATACTAATAATACAACATTTTATGTAATTTATATAGACAGGTCAGAACTCCTAATAAAGAAAATCAGGAGAGAGGGAGTCTGTGCAGGAGATGAAAAGCTAGAGTCACCAGAGAAGAACAGACCAAGGGAACCTTTAATTCTTGTAGATGATATGGACAGATGTATTTTAAGAAGAAAGATACAAGAATTTTATACGATGCAGAAAGAAGTTCCGACATTGGAGAAATTATTGAAGGTTGCGAGAGAAGCAATAATTTCCAAGGAGGGAGAGAAACGCTACGGAAAGTGATTCGAGACATAGGATTTAGATTTAAAAAATGTAGAAATACAAGATGTATTTTGATTGAAAAAAATGATATTGTAGCATGGAGGAGCAGTTATTTAAAAAATTGCGCATTTCGCAGAGAAGGAAAGTATATTGTGTATTTAGACGAAACATGGATATATCCACATTATACTGTTAAAAATGCTGGCAAAGTGATGATGTTTCTGGTGTAATTTCAATTTAACCAATAAATATCCACTGTAATAATTATCTGCAAACAATCGTAAGTCAATCAGCGTCATTAGACCTACTTACATTAAATTATGAATAAGTAATAATTAACCTTACATTATTATAAGTAATATCCATGACACTGTTTGACGGAAGTTTGGCAACATCCCTATTCGGCAAGGTTCGTGGCCTGCTGTTTGACATAGTGGGAGAGAAAAGGGTGGAATGGAGTGAGTACAGGCGTTAACTTTTCCAAGAACGACGACAGCGCTGAAGGGGCACAGATCCGATGGTGCGACAATATATTAGATTTCCTATTTCTATTAAGATTGTTGTTGTTTAGTCAACTGTCCGAAGACAGGTCTGAACCTCACAAGTGATACCAAGAAGGCACCACTTATGAGGCAACTAGGCCAGGAGATAATGCGGTAGGGTGGCCAGTTCCATGTCTCTCCGTTGCATACATCGATAATTAGCTACATATTAAGGAGCGGACTCCTATGTAATTAAATATTACTAGTGGCTTGTGCAGCAAATACTGCTGCAAACTAAGTTCGTTAGACGTTCAAATAAATATTTTTCAGATTTATTTTCAATGAAGAATACTTGTCTTTTTGATAGTTATTTGCTTCCATAATAATGAAACATACTCCCTCTGAATGGATTTTTTTAGGCCAAATACTTTTCCTTGAACCTATCCAACTTCAGTTTTTGAGTTCCAACGCGAAAACGCAAGTATCAATGTCAGGACGATAGCAGTAGCTATTTCAGGTCATTGTGGATTGTAGGCAAAAGTTAAAAAAATGTCAGGTTTGCTAAGCTTTCGAACAATAGCATTTTCGTATAGCTGCTGCATGTAGAACTTGAAATGTGGAGCGTAAAATCATTTTATCCTACTAAGAGATCTTGCTGAAATGGTCTGGAGACTACAAAATGTTTCTAGGCCTCTTATTTTATCAGTAAGTAATACATTTTGATCTTTCCTTAGGAACTGTAATTTTTGCGCTCTCTCGAGCCAATACTGAAGACAATGACACATATCAATATCTACACTACACCGCCATTAAGTATATGAAAAAGACCCAACCCCACGGGTTAATAAGTATAAAAATATTTGATTTTTAATAACAATATTATTATCTTACTTAAGTTTTGTAGTTATATATAGCAGCCACTCAGTAAATTATAGAAATGAAGATCTAAATTAAGATATTCTCTACATTTACTTACATAACCACAAGACGTTTCACTTTCATGTAATCAATATAGCATCAATATTATGTACAATTAATGAAAAATAGATGCATCATGATATTAACTACAATAATATTTAATTTCTAATGGTAATAATGTCATCAAACCACCTCAAGTTTCGTAGATTTGAATATCCAATACACAGCTGTACTCAGAAAATTATACACTGCAGAATCAGTTTTTAATAACAAATTGAATTGAGCTCGAAATATGTCGGCAGTCTGCAGGTCATGGCATTCGTGTAATAGCCTATTGTTTATTGCAGTGTGTGTTTTGTTCTAAAATTCAATCAAGTCGGCCGTGATTCAAGAAAATTAGTTCTCAAAACTGATGGATTTTGGAAAATAGGAAAATTATGTAGGAAAATTGGCATTTCACTGAAAACTACTACTTTTCCGAAAAACTTTAGGTTCCAAGCTTCAAAATGAGGGGTCATTTATTAAAATCCGTTCAGCCGTTTTCCCGTAATTTTCATTACCAGTTCAAATTATATATATAGATTTCTGCGTGTGATAAAACACAATTAACAAAGTTAAAAATTCCGAACATGAAGTTTCAAGTTTAAAACCCGAATTTTATTTAACATAAAAACACATATTTTCACAAAAAAATTATGTAAATACATATTTTCAGGAAATCTATCATGAACACATAAATCTTGGAGTTTTTTTACTTAAATAATTTTTTTACAAGAACTTTTAAATATTTTAAAACTAAATCAATTATATCACTCAGAAGTACGTTATCTTTTTTTTTTTTTTTTTTTTTTTTTTAAAGAATTCTGGTTGCTTCGCGGCTTCGTGTTTCTAAGCGCTGTGAGGTGTAACCGTGATCCATTTTCGTAATAGTATCGCCTCAAAGTCTGAGAACTGCTAGGCAGCATATCAGTGTTATTATTAGAGAATAAATTAACATGGACAAGGAGGAGAGATCTTGCAACACATAATTAGGAATGTTTATTGTTGCTGAAGATGATTTCATTCCACGCTTTGTTTGTGAAACATAACAGATAAGAGCTGGGTATGAACATTATTTAATTTAAACAAATCTCTCGCCTCTCGCTCATGTCTATCAAGTAAAGCAACATATCTTGTTGTGATTCCCTGTTATCGGGCTTCGTCAATCGATATCCTTCAAAATATACTGAAAGATAGTTATTTAAAAAACGATTTGGCTTTCCTATTAGCAAATCTAAGCTTTTTGTGTGACGCCATAAAAAACTCGAAACATCCAAAAACCTGTTGTCTGAAACAGAGAGGTGCGTGCCGTGGAAATTGAACTAGACTCGCTACTAGGTTCACAAGCACAATCACTAAGGGACAAATTCCAGAATATGTTTGGGAAAAACAGTGGATATAAAAAAATGTGTAAAGTTGCTCAAGTATTGGAGGATGTGCCTGTAGGTGAAATTGACGGTGTTTGTGTTTGTGGCATTCCTCTCTTTAAATATGCACGTCTGACGTCCTGTGATGTGGAAAGATCGTTTTCACAGTATAAGTCGTTGTTCTGAGATAATCGGCATGCATTTGTGATGGAGAATTTGGAGATGACCTTTGTTGTCCACTGCAATTCTCGGCCAACTACTAGCACTCAAATGTGGTGGGTGAGTACCTGGTAACATTTTTTTTCAAGCTAAGTAAGGTATTTTTGTCATATTTAAAAAAAAAATACATTTTTTTATTTTTAGCAAATATTTTCGTACTTCTTACCACATAAAAATAAATATATTTAAATTTTTTAGCACATAAAAATCCGCTCCCCACATATTACACTAATCAGACTTCAGATGCATGTTCTTCCACTGACACATATCGTCAAGTGAGATGTACCGTCTGATAATAGATGTACATATCAGTAGAACTTCAATCAGAGGTACTGGTTCTATTATGACCTTCAAATGTAGCTGTACAGTGATCTTCAGTTCTGGTTCGTTACTTTTAAGTAAATAAATAAAAGTTGATTCGATTTATTTACTTACAGCACATGTGATGTAAATCAACTTACAAGGCCTACCAACAACATCACTAAGATTGTTAAACACAATCGGCCAAAAAGAAATTTGTTGTACAAATTCTTGTCGGAACAAAAAGATGACATTAAAAATTGTAAGGAAAAGGTTCGTAATCTTACAGCCCACTTTTTCACACGCAGTTTCTCTGATGTTAACAAGTTTAAATACAAGAAACGGTAATGTATAGGTTTAAACAGTCTTGTAACAGAGTGGAAATGTCTGCGACTTTACACCTGTAAGCTGAGAAGTATAAAATGTGTAAATGGTAGGTATGTCCGCCTTGTCATCACCTGCACGCATTGCATTCTTTCCTTTTACAGAAACTCGTACGCATGTTTCATCTTCGATTACAGGTTTTACATTTCAACTGCAGTGAGAAATAATACTGCTTCGACAATACGAGTAATATGAGGAATGGATGCTGTAAACAGCTTTAATGGGATAGCTTCAGCTATTTAATTTCTTCACACGCCGTAAAAATTTATATCCTAACACTTCACACTAAATAAAACAAGAAGCTGTAACAAAGAAATCGCCTGCGGTTATTCCTAAACGAGAACAGTGCAGACGCTAGATGGCACTGATCAGTTAACAAGTCAGCCACCAGATGGCTCAAATGAAGATTTTTTTTTTAATTTGATAATGTGGAAGTACCGATTATTTACAAAGCTGAACTACTGTTATTAAAGGACTAAATGGAGTTCTTTTTTTTATTTCTGACGTGAATACGTCTAAAATTTCGGTCTAGTACTGGAGTTCTATCCCTGAAAGTCGACCAACACATTTTCAGTCCAGTTTTGTCGCGCTTATAATTTCTAAACCACACGACATATTCCAACAAAGTAAACGGCGATCAACAGACAAACGATCAGCGCCTTCAACGTGACCTACTATGTTGGACACTGTACTCGGAGAAAGAAACTCGAAGCATTGGAGTTGTTCATGCATAGAATATTTTTGGACTGCACGTCTTAATGTGTAATCTTTATGTTTTATTGATCGTACCGGTAACTTTGCCATTATCTATTACTAATAATAAATCTGTAGCCAAAATTTTTCTGGTAATTTTTATTTTCCAAAAATAATTGGTGTTAACATGTATAATTAAACATCCTGAAACCGAAAATCGCTTTTTTGAAATTTTTGTTTGTCTGTCTGTCTGGATGTTTGTTACCTTTTCACGCGATAATGGCTGAACCGATTTATATGAAAATTGTAATATAAATGAAGTTCGTTGTAACTTAGATTTTAGGCTATACGGCATTCAACATACTTTATTTAAAAGGGGAATTATAAGGGGGCCTGAATTAAATAAATCGAAATATCTCCCTTATTATTAATTTTCATGAAAAATGTTACATAACAAAAGTTTCTTTAAAATTGATTTCCGAAAAGTTTTACTCTATACAAAATTTTGATAGGACTGATATTTAATGAGATAAATGAGTTTTAAAATTACAATAACAACGCCATCTAAGACGCTGTATTGACATAAAAACAAATGACTTCGTCTATAAGGCTCCTTGGACAACAACAATCGAAAGCTATTAAACATAGCCTACAGAGAATGTTTCTGTGTTTGTATGAAATAATATCGAAAGCTAATTAATTGTTTAATTATTATTTCACTTTTGGAAAGTGTAGTTTCTCTACATGGACATAATTCTATAATGTTATTACAGTAACTTCTGAGTGAAATTTAAGGATATATAAGACTTTTAAAATAACAATACAATACATTTTCACCGCCGCCTCAGATTATAGCGTTGTTGTTCCTACAGTAACACCTATGTGCAAAATATAAAATTTTTGAGTAGGAAGAAAAAACACATTTATTCATTCCATGGCAATGGCACATAGGAGATCGTGAATTCTTACATTTTCGAAAGAAAGAAATAGAATTACATATCACTTTATGCTGTATCACTATTTAAGTTATTTGAAGGGTTCAGAATTATAGTGGGCCAAGCGCCATTTACTGAATACGTAGAAAACAGGGGTTAAAATTAAGTTATTACCATAATTCAATGGAAACATATAGCAAGTAATATAAAGTATACACAATAAATCTAAATTATATGTCAATCTTCATTAAACTATGGATGCATGTAATAACAAATAAGAAACATGTTAAAGGAATTGTCATTGCACCAAATGAGTGTCTCTGGACCAAAATGACCACATTGAAATTATTTAAATACAATTTAAATTAAGTAACATATTAAACGATTTATCCTTCTATAAAAAACGAATGTTCCCTGGATCAAACGTCCTATTTTAATTATTTAATTACTTTATATTTATTGCTAACGGGTGCAGCGGAGCGCACGAGTACGGCTAGTTATTTCAATAAATTCGAGAATTAAGAACATTAACATGCTCGAACAAAGTAAGCTATAAATATTTAAAACAGCTTAGGCGATATTGACTGAAAATGAGTCAAAATTCGGAAAAATAAATTATTCATTTGTCACACCACTGAAACTATAATTTACTAACATAATTCTACTTCTGATACTAAATGTTTAATGAACGGTTTCCCACTATAGTTTTCCAGAAACCAGTTTAAAAAGGAGCTGGTGTAGTAAGGCTCTCAGAGCGTTTTACTATTGGCAGTGTTCAAATTTTAGATTCTCACACCGCAGAAGACGTTTGGCAGTCATACAACATTAAGCCTCGCGTTTACTGCCTGTGCTCATGCAGCTTGAATTACACTCGCCGCTATAAAATGTTGACTGCGCCGATACGCGTCCTTTAAATTGCCAAACAACTCAACCTCGTTAGAGCGAGCCGAGAGTCAGTCAACAAAGACATCTTGAATAAGTGCTCTACACAAGGCACTGCATTACAACACTGTTGGCCTGCGAAATTCAGTGAAGATGTCTGCAGTTATTGTGGTACTTCTGAAGCAGTGACCATTGCTAATAATTCTTAAAACACATGCAAGTTAAACCCAGATTTTTATACAACAGGATTATTCCATTGTGACATCTGTAACATTTATACGAACTAATCCATCTAAAATCGATCGAAATATAGAGAAAATTGACCTCACAATTTCTAAATACAATGAAACTTTTTTGTAGGTACGTAGAGAACAGTGATACAATGCTTTGTGCAAAGTTTGAGGCATCAGAACTTCATAGTGTTTAAATTAAAAATATTTAAATTTACCGTGTTTTCATAAAATTAGCAACTTTAAACTGTTGTAGCTCCGAAACCCTTTCACCCAATGATCAAAATCATGGTTTATTTTGATGCTGAGAAATTAAAGTTTATATTCACATATAAACAGATTTTCTTACTTTTTATGGAAATGGAGAAATTTAGATTTTTCCTCACTAAGACGGCTTTGCCATCGAAAAAATATTTTCAAAATATATAGTTAGATTCCGCATTGAAAGTACAAATAAACACATATGTTTTACTGATGGCACGTTGGTAAGAAAGTATTGAAAATATCAAATAAAGAAAATAGATAGTACGTGCGTGAACTAACCAGCTGACTGTGAGACAGGATATAGCCGAGACAAGCAAGGCCAGGAGACAAACAAGTGATGTTTCGTCTAGTAGCGCATAGCTGGGCTAACTTTATCACAAGTTTTCATAAACACAGGAGTAAAATGACGCCCAACGCTCGCTTATCTTCAGCTCTCGACCAATGCGTGCGGTACTGCGTCGTTCAAGTCCAGCCGTGTGAAAATAATCTATTTAATACCCTCGAAACTTATTGTCATACCACTAACCAAACAATGCCGAATCCCTCTTAATAATGCAAGGTTTTTTCTCAATATTTTTTTACATTTTCAGAAATTGTCAAAAAGCCTAAAAGTAAGTGAAATCAGATTATCTGTCTCTCTGTGTACAATAAAAATAAGTATTACTTCTTAACATAACATACCAAATGTCAGCTTCAAAATGAGCTCCCGATCAATGTTCTACAGTGAATGGTTCCAGAGTTCTGAGCGCTGAAAGAGGTTTGTTTTTATAAAATACGCTAAATTTGTCGCTCAACAATACGAAAACCGTTTGACTTTCGATAGTATATTTTTGCAAATGCACTCTCCTCAGCACCTTGTATAAGTAGGGAAAAAAATTAGAGTATAAAAAATGCGAGGTTTTTTACTGATCGATTTCATATGGAATAGCCCATATGCAAGTAAAATCAGGTTTTTAAGGTTTTTTACAACAGGATTATTCCACTGTGACTGCTGTGACATTTATACAGAGCGGCACAGGGAAACGGGAAATTTTGAATTAACGTAAATGGCACGAATAAACACAGCACAAACATTATTTATTGATAGAAGTGCATGTACATAACAGTGGCGTAGCGCCAATGTAAACTAAAAAGCTCAGCACCCCAGGAAATAATAATTTCATAATAAACCTGCAGTTTATAAACAAAATTATTTATTAATTTTAATACAATTTATATTTACGAGTTAAATATTGTGATGCGGCAGCTCAGGATGATTTGTGATGCAGCACCATCTTCCAATCTCCTCCACTGAATTACAAGCAGACTGGTTTCTTACACTCATTCTTCTGTGTAACTCACCCCGCAGATTTTATATCCCTTTCTAACTAAACTACCATGGTCGCAAGGCTCTCAAGAAGCTAGCTTTAACATTGAAAATAAGCAGTTTCCGAGTTATCCCTTTTCGTCAGTTGTGTTCAGTTGAAGTGTTAGTGTGAATTGTGGCTGATATAATAAATAATGAGCGAAATAACAGTTCCTGACACCACTTTATTTGAATTTTTAGGACAATTCTATTATCAAGACTGACTTACAAACAAAAGTGTGACTTAAAAAACAAATGACCGACTCCCTTGCTGTCAATGAAGGACACAACCAAAAGACAGACGCATACTTACGTAATGATACTAATATTGTGATTTCTCTAAGTATGACAGGGAGTGAGCTAATGTTTTACGTATACGTATCTATCTGCCTATGTGAGGAGCATCGTTTCAAAACGTATTATGTGCAACTTACAATTTTTTTTACACGAAAAACTGGATTATTCGTAAACAGAAGAAGTTTTAAAAAAACTACACGAAACCATTTTTAACTACTGGTTTCACAGTTTACAAATATGACGACTTGGAACCATCAGACTTCACAGCATGAAAGATAAATAAATAGAAAGTAACAAATTTAATTTCGTCCACTGGGGGACATAATACGTTTTGAAACGATGCTCCTCATGTGTAAACCGTGAAATCGTATTTTACTACGTTCCATTTGAAGTCATGCTTTATTGGTGTTACTTATGAGGTTCCAACCAATCTTCGACTGCTGACTTGACATTGACTACTATTTATTTTAAGACTGTATTTTTGTAATACGTTTTCTCATATTGCATGAAAGACAACTTGAGTTAGCTTCCCCTGCTCAAAATTTCATGCTACGCCACTGGTACATAATATGCCATTTATGTTGCCATTATTACACATTGTCACGTCTTGTTGTGTCACTTCTTGAAGATGACATCGGAAAGATGTGCTCCATTTCGGCGGACACATTATGATAGCCTGGTGTGGAAACTCTGGAATGTTCGGTGTATCATGTCTCGAGGAATCCCAGTGATTTCGTCTTCAATCCTCTGTTTTAGTTTAGCGATGGTTGCAGCACGTGTGCGGTACACATTGCTCTTGAGATGTCCCCACAGGAAGAAATCACGAACACTGAGATCAGGGGATCTCGCCGGCCAGGGAATGTCACCGTTACGTGACATGACGCGCCTTCCAAACAATAGGCGAACGGCTTCCATCGATTGTCGAGCAGTATGTTGCTATGCTTGAAACATTCTTTACACCGAGACTGAGCGATCTTAACATCGAAAACATGTGGTTTCAGCAGGATGAAGCCACTTCATATACTGCGTTACATGTGTTCGAAACTGGAAAGGTCTTCTGTAGGAGCCCTGTATAATCAGCACCAGAGGTCTGCATCGGACGTTTTCGCTCGAGCACCAAGTAGTTCATAGCATAATCCGGTAGGTAGCGCACATGCATGATGGGTAAAATTGTCACGAGCGATAAATCCTCGAACGGTATAAGCCGAGCGTTAGACATTCGTTCTTGTTACAGTGATGAACTGTGTAGTAACATCATAGATGTTTATCATTTCAAAACTTTGCAGTGTTTAACTAACCTCTCCATAGTACAACTACAAAACTTGCTTTAAAATGTAATATAAATGTTGTAGGTAAATGTTCCCCCACCCCACACAGGAGCGATTTTGTTTTTGCCACATCTGATAGACGTTATTGGATGTAAATGTAATTATTATAAACGAGAACACAATCACGATAATGCAAGAACTGTATGAAGTTTTCTAGTAATAATAATAATAGTAATAATAATAAAAATAATAATAATCTCTAATAATAATTAGTGTATCAATCTTTGCGTCTGTAACAGTTGTGCAGCATGATTATTCGTTTTATTATATTTTCTGTGACGTTATCTCTGTACTAATATTGTTATTAATCTAATGCTATATCAATAATATTTTGTAAAACGTTTCTACATTGTCGCAGTATATAGGCGGAACACTATGTATGGACCTATCATATTATATATGTGGTAAATCAAATATTGAATAATTATTAATTAGCAATAATAACTGTATATTGAAGTTTTTCATACTATTTTATTTATAACTTCATGTTCCTGTTTTGGTACGTTCCATCAGACGTTTCTCATAAACGCAGAAAATAAAGCCTTATTTTTACCGTGTGAGCAAAACACATGTGTATCTTATCTGTCGCCTTCCATACAAGATAAGACATGTCGGTGAGATGACCTTGTACTGTGCTTCTATTTATTACGAGTGTATCACGTCCGATCGTATCTCACTCGAGCGTGCGACACTCGACCGAGTTCAAGCGAGCGATTTAACTCCAATGCAGTACTCTGATCAGCACCCTTCTACGAAACTTCAAATTCAAATGGCGTTGAAACAGGGATATTTTTCAACGCCAATCATGCGGTAAAAATTCACGCTGAATATAAAACTCACACAAGATTCTGAGCACAAAAGTTACTTGTAGACAAGTTATTATTGTGACAACCAAGTTCTGCCAAGATTGATGTACATATATATGAAAGTGTAAGATATTTTTCTCATATTCTTGTGAAACTATTTTTAAATTTCGTAAAACGCTTATGAACACGTCTTTTCTACTTGGTATTATTTTTGGCTATCCTTCAGAAATTGTCTTCAGAGGCACGGCTGCAGCTTTTACTGTGAAATCCGAAACACTTGCAATAATTTACTACTGACAGAATGCCAGGTCCGTATTCAACACCCGACATACAACATTTACTTCCTTCAAGAAATGACTATTCCTCTACCATACAGTCATTGCTTAATTTCACAATATTACTTATTTATTTCTTAAGCAATGATCTGTATTAGCGTAAAGTATCAAGTGATTTATAAACTCTTTATACTATTAGAATGATAGTAAAAATAATGACTGTAACGTTTTAGTTTAATTATCAAGCTGTATATTTTGTTAAGGATAATCTTCACCCTGCGGGCCGCCCCCGAACTTTCCTACAGTCTGCAGAATCCCTGTACCTTTCCGCGTGGGCATCACCGCTGTCCATCAACCCTATATCCTATGAGCCCCCGGTACAAAGCACTACCACTGGCAACTAATGACCGCATACCACGGAGTCCAAGGTCAGTGGTTGTTCGTAACCGACTCTACATCAAGCCCGAAATATGGGAACGAAACGGAGACGACAATGAAAGAAAGGAAGTGTAATTATGATGGAGAAATGAGTCCGAGGTCCAACGCCGAAAGTTAAGTCAGATATTCTACTTCAATATTGGATAATCAATTGACTTCTTTCGGAAATTTTCAATTATCCGCTTTTGAAGCAATATGAGCGGAGGAAGTGTAAATTTTGTAACTCCTCTCCATCCCATTATACTATACTGCATGACAGATTGAACCAAGCCTAAATAAACTAATCGCAGAATATTTGTAGTGTTAATGATAGTTGTGATGATGGTTGTGGTGACAAAAGTGGTGAATATATTATTGTGTGACAATAGTAATGGAATATAGTAGTGGCGAAAAGTTTAGTATAGTACTCAGAATAGTGACGACAATATGATTGTGTTGATGACAATAGTGTTAAAAATATAGTTGTGATGACAACAGTGGTAAAATATGATTGTGGTTGTGAAAACTATGGTTTGATATTGGCAATAGTAGTGACAATACTGTTGTGGTGATGATGATAGTGATTAAAATGTTATTACAGTAGAATCTCAATTATCCGTCACTCTATTAACCGATTGTTGGATTATCCGTCTATCTTTCTCTCGCTTTTTTTTCTGCAGAAATATATGACGTGCTGTACATTGTATTGGCACGTTATTTTTTCTAGAGTGTGTCATTACAAGCCTTTATCGTTATGCAATATGGTCTACTGTTCGAGTTGTCGTACTGTATAACTTATAAAATGTCTTCTACGGATGTCAAAACAAAACTTGTGCTGAGTATCGAAAGAAAAAGTGTAGGCCTAAATAATTAAGTAGTTTGGGGAAAGAGAAACTGTGCCTCATTTCGCATCAGAATACGAGGTTGGAGTATAAAGTATGTAAATCTACAACTTGAGACCTCCACTATTTCTATCTTTCCACAGATAGCAATTACAATTTTCCTTAAAAATCCGTCGTTGACAACCAGACTTCAATTACTGGACTTCTGATCCACTACCTGGCGTGTTAAGTACAAGACCATGGAGGAAATTACGAAAGTGTCTATGTTATTCATTAAATTTACAAAAATCTGTTATGGTACGGATTATCCGATTTTTCGATTAACCGTTCAGTCCGTCCCCTTCATTACCACGGATAATAGAGGTTCTACTGTATGGTGTTGATGATGAAATATGGTTGTGATGGCAATAGTTTTAGTGGTAATAGTGATTGTTGATGTGACAATAATGGTTGTGATGGTGGTGTTATGATGGTGCTTATGATAATCATAATGGTAGTTGTGCTGAAAATTATGCTGACGATGATGGTTGTGATGTAAAGTTGATTGTGGTAGCAGCAGTAACGATGACGCGATAATGTTGCTGTTGATGTTGATAACGATCTATTGCAATCTCGAGAACGTAACGAATTCGTCATCCCATATGAACGTCTCTCGCATTGCACTGTAAGTATCTATTAGCAAACTTGGATCCTTCATTCGTCACGGCGTACACTGATTAACTACATCATGTGGTTTGTTTTCGTCGTGATGATTGTTATTGTGCTGAAACGTAATATTGCAGAGGTAGTACCGTTACGTGGAGGAGGCCGCCATTAACCTTAAGTGTCAGCGAGAATGCGTGTGTTGGGCTTGTGACAGCCACTTGGCTAATTTCATAGCAGAGAGCGACAGAGACAAGAGGATAAAAAAGAGGACGGAAGATGGAAGAGCAAAGAAGAGAATCAACAGCTGGCATGCTGTGAAGCAATGCTTGGGGGAGGGGCGGGGGTCTGGACCCGCAGCCACTAATCTTCCTAACATAAAGTACACAGCATGGGCGTCCGGCTCTAATGCACAGGAAATGAACAGTCCCAGTCGCTGAACTGATTGGGTGTTTTAACGCTTCCATCAGCTGAGCTGAGCTGAGGGCTCCGTGACAGTCCTCTGTTTATTTAACCATGCTTCTTTGCTGTTTCGGTTTTATTACGTGCAATGTAGACTACTGGACTGTACCCGAGCACGAGCATTATGCTCATTTCGGGTATCTATACATATGTATTCAATTCAAATGTAAATTGTAAATAAATTTGAATTTGAATTTGAATCATGCTGGGCAATGCGACTAGATAGATAGATTTATTGATCTTAGTTCACAAAAGTACGAATTTAATAATTGAAGAGTTCGCGGGAAAAACGATGAATGTCACACTTTTCTTAAGGTTCATGTCATCTAATTCAATGGATCACTGCGAAATTTAATGTTGTTCTTATGAAAAATGGTAAAAAGGAGAATTATCACCACGAATAATAATAATAATAATAATAATAATAATAATAATAATAATAATAATAATAATAATGACCTTACTAATAGACGGTAATTATACACAGTATTTAAAGGGTGTAAATGATATGTTGTTATTGAAGTGTTGTATCAGTGAAGAATTATGTTGTGTCAGTGAAGTGTGTTGTATCAGTGAAGAAGTATGTCGTGTCAGTGAAGTGTGCTGTGTAAGTGAACCGTGTTCCTGTCAGTGAAGCTTTGTAGTTTATAGTGGCAGTGCATAGTATTTGAACAGTGAAATGTTTTTGAAGTGTTAGTGAAATCAGGATAGAATCAGTGAAATGTGTCGTAGTTCCATTGCAGTGAGTGAGTTGACAGCGAAATGAGTGTAATTTGAAAGGTACTTGTGCAGATATGAACATATCATACTCGTGGGTTTTAGTTCGATCTTAGTTTTAAGATACAAATTAGATTTATTTCAAATGTTATTTTAAGCGATCGTTTCATTTAATTTAGTATATTCCCTGTTGTTGTTGTTGTTGTTAATTATTGTTAGTATTAATTATTAGTATTATTATTAATTGTATTTTTAATTAATAAGTTTATTATTGTCATATTGAATGTAATTAGTTACCACTGCCACCGGGTATATACCCACTGCAGTGTGAATAAATACATACATACATACATACAATAATAATGATTTATTTTAGCTGGCAGAGTTAAGGCCGTAAGGCCTTCTCTTCCACTCAACCAGCAAAAAGTGTATATACATATGCATGAACTTACAAAAAATTCAACAATTTGATTAAGTGACAGTTACATATATACAAGAGTTATTTACGAATTGAACAACAAAATACTATGAACTATTAATTAGACACTGAAATAAACTATGTAGCAGAATTAAACTAAAATACATAGAATGTTAATATATTTCAAATGATATTAGATAACAGAAAGAGATTATTATGAGACAATTTTGAAAATACAGCACAATCAGGATGATGTCTAAAGAATGAAGTAACAATGTAGTCAGTGATAGTTTAAATCAGTAAGATTGGAGTGAAATGCTAATAAGGTTATCTTTTAATAATCCTTTCCTTTATTTTCTATAGAAACAGCACTACATCTTGCAGTTATAGACTCAATTAGATCATTATGTGATCCTTAACAGAAATGTGACATTCATCGTTTTTCCCGCGAACGCTTCAATTTAAAAATGATCTATATACAACCTAGTTATACATAATAAATATACAATTTCCTAAACTATAGTCGCGACGCTGTTATTCCCGGCGTGACTCCTCCTCTTTGCTTACGTCTTAGGAAGTAAAGGCTGTATAAAGTCTAGGTAGGTACTATCGTTCGCCATTTTTTGTTTTTTCGTTGCCTAGCTACCAGACGAGGGAACTATTTGCCACACCGTTAAACATTATCATGTCGTAGCTCCTATGATAATAAATCAAACGCACTGTAATTCAGCAAATAATTGAGCGGCAAATAACGTCCTCGTGTGCTTTCTGGAAACGCCAACGAAAGAACCAAAATGGTGGGCGATTATATTACGTATTTATCGAGCCTTGAGAAATGTATAACGTCATCATCAGCGAATCACAAGACGCACACGTTTAAATGTAGCCGACCTGCAACGTGATTGGCTGCCGGAAATTAGAGCGACGGGACTATAGTTAATTTATCGCAAATCTCAGTAATTAATTATTCAAACTTGCACTTACGTGTAGTTTTAGTGCATGTTTAAACGAATCGTGATAACCATTAAAACTTTCAAACTTATTTATCTGCTCCATTTTACAATTTTCTACCATGAACATTTTTAAATTAAATTTTCTTTTTTTCTTTTTTACTTTAAACATCTAAATTTATTCTATAACTTTCATATTTATGTTTAATTATAGGTTCACTTATGCCTATTAACTAATTATTCCATGCCATCACACTGCAAAGCGATTATGAATTGTAAAGTATATTTTCTCCAAGTATTTCAGTTTACCTGCTTTTCTTTTCACAGTACGAGGTGACTCGATGCGTTGCTTTTACAAAACTTTGCAAAGATAATTAAAAACGCAGAAATGTGATACGAGGGGAGCAACTATGAAATCTGCAACATGGGGAACTATTAATAATGGAATTCCTCAAGGATCAATATTAGGTCCCCTACTTATTCTAATGTCCCGCGCCGTGGCGCCGCAGTCTAAGGCATCTTGCCTAGGACTCGCGTTACGGAATGCGCGCTGGTTCGAGTCCTCATGGGGGAAGAAATTTTCTCATGAAATTTCAGCCAGTGTATGGGACCGGTGCCCACCCAGCATCTTGATGCACTTGGGGAGCTACGATAGGTAGCGAAAATCCGGTTTAGCAAACCAGCTATAACGGCTGGGGGGATCATCGTTCTAACCACACGATACCTCCGTTCTGGTTGAATGATCGTCCACCTGCGCTTCGGCATATGGGCGTGAGGCCAGCAGCCAGCTGGTCAGACTGGGCCCTTCAGTGCTGTAGCGCTATGGATTTACTTTTTTTTTTTAGTGTTCATAAATGATCTTGCCTTCCCCCTAATAAAAGATGTAAATGTTTGTGAAACTTGGGCTCTCACTCTAAGAGAGGAACAGAGGTTAAGTATGTTCGAGAATAAGGTGCTTACGAAAATATTTGGGGCTAAGAAGAAAGAGTCCACACCTGTGGAGTAATGGTCAGCGCGTCTGGCTGTGAAACCAGGTGGCCCGGGTTCGAATCCCGGTCGGGGCAAGTTACCTGGTTGAGGTTTTTTCCGGGGTTTTCCCTCAACCCAAAACGAGCAAATGCTGGGTAACTTTCGGTGCTGGACCCCGGACTCATTTCACCGGCATTATCACCTTCATATCATTCAGACGCTAAATAACCTAGATGTTGATACAGCGTCGTAAAATAACCCAATAATAAAAAAAAATAATAAAAAAGGAGAAGAAAGAAGTTACAGGAGAATTGAGAAACTTACGCAACGCAGAACTGCACGCATTGTATTCTTCACCTGACATAATGAGGAACATTAAATCCAGACTTTTGAGATGGGCAGAGCATGTAGCATGTATGGATGAATCTAGAAATGCATATAGTGTGTTAGTTGCAAGATCTGAGAGGAAAAAAGCTTTGGGGAGACCAAGGCGTAGATGGGAGGATAATATTAAAATGGATTTGAGAAAGGTGGGATATGATGGTAGGGACTGGATTAATCTTGTTGAGGATAGGAACCGATGACGGGCTTATGTGAGAGCGGTATGAACCTCATTTCGCCAAAACCAATCCAATCGAGTTAAATAAACGAATAGTTGATACAGCGTCGTTAAATAACGAAAAAAGTTGATTCATTTGCGACACTTGTAAGGACAAGTAGCTCGTACTAAAACGCCGCTGGTTGTGCATTTATTAGAAAAACATGTTTCTTTTTGACAACTACAATTACTTACCTAACCACGCTGTATATAGGCCTAAAGAAACATGTTATGTAACCTGCTTCTTTATTCTCGAAATCTATAATATTAAGTGATCAGTAATAAAATCAAAGCCTCCTGTAATTGATGTTTAGTCCACCGTTGTGGAATAACGGTTAGCATGTCTGACTGTGAAACTAGTGGGCCAGGGTTCAAATCCTGGTTGGGTAAGTTACGCGGTTGGGGTTTTCCCGAGATTTTTCCTCAATCAATTGAAGCAGAATTGCTGGGTAACTTTTGGCGTTGGACCTCGGACTCATTTCGTCAGCATTTCTTCATTATCATAGCCGGGCTAATTTCATGGTCACAGTGCTGTATTCGTACAAGAGTGTGATCGTTCGGCAACAAATATTATTCACAGAACTGCCTGACACTGCGGTGTAAAACTTCGGGGCCCTCCTACGTAGGCTAGAATGACACCAGAAATAAAAACATGTTAATTCGATTCAAGAAGAGTGTTCATATTCGACAGATGGATACGTTATGGCAAAGACTGGGCTTACAGTTAACTAATTTACCACACTTGAACCGCAAATAGTTCTCCCTGACGAAAATGTGTGAACTTCTGTGAGGACATGTGTATTTGAGTATTTACTTCAACCGGAAGTCGTAGAGAGGCGGTTCCGTTAATCGAAGCGATTGTTTTCTCAGCACGCTTGTTTTCGGAAGTACTTTACACGCATGTAACTGTTTCTAGCGGGAATCAACCACGTCTCCCCTCGTCAGACATTGAGTCATATTCATTTTATTCACGTAGTTCTGACTGCCATCTGCTTAGTATCCCACCACTTATGAAGAAATGCTGAATTACAATCCATTCCACATTTACTATGCAATGCAGTTTTTTCATCCATTTTTCTGAATCCAAATTTCTCAATACAAAATTCCGAATGATCGTTTCCCCGAATCTATTTTTCGGAAGCCAATTTATCGAAAGCAGATTTTACAGGATGATAATTTTTCCTACTCAATTTCTACCAGAAAATACGTAACAACAATAATGTTTAGTACAACTTCTACACGTATAATAATTAAATAATAACAAAATTAATGAAACGTTTCTATGGTAGAAGTTTCACCAGGAAGGACAGGGTAACTCAGATAACGAAATCTGCACGAGGTCGTCTAAAATTCTATGGCGGGTGGTAAAAAGAGCATAAGTCATAAATAGAAAGTTTTGAGAGAGCAAAAGTTACCAATATGAGATTAAGCCTAGGGGAGACTGTTGTACCTTTAGCATAGTGTACCTTTGAACATTTTTTGTTTTTTAATTTTTGCTGCTACCTAGAGGACTCAAATTGAAGTAGATTGTAGAGAAAGCCGCTAAGTAGCTCTGGTCGTAGTTTCAGTTTGATTTATTGCAAAGTGTGAGTTCCATGGAGAAAGTAAGTTTTTTTAGTACCAAAAGTAAACATTTCGTTCATTGATGTATGTTTTCTAACACAAAACCAGATTGCATTTGTTAATATCTTTCAAGTACGGTGTGTTCCCTATCATCTGGTGAGTAATAACGTATTTTAATTTCCATGATTTATTTGACTCTCTAGTTTTCGGAGCCATATTTGTTTAAACGTGCACCCTCTTGTACCTTTGAACACAAAACATCTTGTACCATGGAACATGTTCCAAATTACACGATACTATCGGTTTTTGTTTTTCTTTTATTTTAAGGTCATGTCACGAATTAAGTCTGGAGTTAAGAGGCCCCCAATTAATTCGGATGCCTTGAAGAAAGCTGTTGAAGCAGTTATTGTTCCTCCAGGAAATAAAATCTCAATCAGAGAAGCCTGCTCTGGTTTATGATTGCAAATACATTTTAAATATGATTGTCAGTTTTCACAGCTATATTCCCACCTATATTCCATGTGTTCCAACTTACAAGAGGGTATGTTCCAAGGTACATGATCCTGTTGTACCTTTGAACACAATACATATCTATTCATTTTATTTTTTCCATCCTTAATAGATCTGTAAAACAGGAAAATACATATAGGAAGTTGTAAAGGAATCTTCAATAATTATTTCAAGCATTTTTTCATTTAAAAAATTTCATTTCCCAAAATTAAAAAAAATAAAATGTGAAAAGTGTTTAAAGGTACAACAGTCTCCCCTACATGTTGTACTACGGGGAAGAAAATAATAATCACCAATTAGGAACAGGATCCTTATTCATAAAAGAATAAAATCAACAGTAGAAAAGGTCGAATTTATCAGTGACAGATTATCGTATTTAGTACTTAAGGATACGTGGTGCGATATCGTAGTTACAAGTGCTCACGCCCCTACAGAAGAGAAATACAACCATATAAAGGATAGCTTCTAAGAGGAATTGGATCACAGTTTTTATCAGTCATCTAGATATCACATTAAAATATTATTGAGGGATTTCAATGATAAAGTAGGGCGGGAGTATAATTTTAAACCGACTGCTGGAAAAGAGAGCCTACACGTAACTAGTAACGATAATGGAGTTAGGTTAGTCAACTCTGCCACATCAAAAAATTTAATTGTGAAAAGTACAACATTCCCTCATAAGGATGTACATGCAGTAAATATAGTTGGATTTCTCCAGATGGGTTGACACACAACCAAACAGATCACATATTCATAGATAAACGAAGACATATTAGTATAATAGACATCTATCTATCTATCTATCTATCTATCTATCTATCTATCTATCTATCTATCTATCTATCTATCTATCTATCTATCTATCTATCTATCTATCTATCTATCTATCTATCTATCTATCTATCTATCTATCTATCTATCTATCTATCTATCTATCTATCTACCTACCTACCTACCTACCTACCTACCTACCTACCTACCTACCTACCTACCTACCTACCTACCTATCTATCTATCTATCCATCCATTCATCCATCCATTTATTCTGCTGTAGTTAAGACCTTCAGGCGGAGGACATTCGATCCTTCAGAAAGACGGACTGTGATTCTGACCATAATTTGGTAACTGGAGATATAAAGAGGAACATTAAATCCAGACGTCTGAGACGCATATAGAGTGTTAGTTGGGAGACCTGAGGAAAAAAGACCTTTGGGGAGTCCAAGGCGTAGATAGGAGGATAATATTAAAACGGATTTGAGGGAGGTGTGATTTGATGGTAGAGACTGGATTAACCTTGCTCAGGATAGGGACCGACGGGAGGCTTATGAACCTCCAGGTTGCTTAAGAGCCATTTGTAAGTAAGTAAAAGCAAAGTTTGAAATGAAGAGAAATATATTTATGATGGGCTGAAAATCTGACGCTCTACATCATTATGGAAGAGGAGGGATATATGCCCTTTATACCATCTGAAGGAAAAAATATATTCACAGGGAGGTAATAACTCAAAACCACCATTTTCTTAATTACGCCCTTTTACCACGCACCATAGAATTAGGCCTATTCTTAAACGCGTATAGGTTTTTCCTTCTGCCGAATTAAAGATTGAGGGGGATTATCCGATAATAGGGCCTACAGTCCGCAAAATTTATTGTTATGCAAGACTATGAGATTTACTAAGAAAACAGTCGGCTAGACTGCGAACTTGCTGACTTTCGAACATAACTTCATGATCTCGTAGGCTACGCCCATCATTTTTTTAAGAAATTGTAAACAGGTTTGCAAAATTTCAGTAAAAAGATCAAAAGTAAATACTGTAAAAGTATGAGCAATAAAAGGTAAAATGTAGCTGAATTTTAAATCAGTTACATCTCCGAAAAACAATTGAAGGGTTCAGAGCCATAGTGGGCCAAGCGCCATTTATTAAAAACAGAGAAAGCAAGGGTTAAAGTTAAGTGAATACCATAGTTTAATGAAGATTGGCGTATCATTTAGTTTTAATGTGTATACTTTATATTATTTGCTATATGTTCTCATTGAATTACGATAATAACTTCATTTTAACCCTTGTTTTCTACGGTTTTAGTAAATGGCGCTTGGCCCACTGTGGTTATGAATCGTTCAATTCAGAAAATGATTTCGGAAAACTCTACATTGGGATAAATTACCATTCAGCACTTGTCCCTTTCGGAAATTTTGGTTTCGGAATTTGGTCCATTTGGAATTCGCTTTCGGTTTCGGAATACTGCTGTACCCTTTCGGAAATTTTGCTTTCGGAATTTGGTCCATTTGGAATTCGCTTTCGGTTTCGGAATACTACTGTTCGGAGAATTGTCTATTTGGAAAACTGCATTCGGAAGAATGGCCGGGAATCCTTTTATAACATTTCATCAGCAGTGCAAAAAGTACAATTTTCGATGGCACATAATAGATTCAGATCACTATTATTACTTTACTGAACTAGTGAATGTTAGTAACAATGTATTCCGGAACTCGTAAATCCAATAATTATGGATGAGGAAAAAAAAGGTAAAGGTATCACCGAACATGCCATGAAGGCACTTGGGGGGCACGGAGGTAGAGCCCCATGCTTTCCATGACCTCGGCACTAGAATGAGGTGGTGTGGTCGGCACCACGCTCTGACCGCCTTTTACCCCCCGGGAAAGACACGGTACTCAATTTTATAGGAGGCTGAGTGAACCTCGGGGCCGTTCTGAAAGTTTGGCAACGAGAAAAAATCCTGTCACCACCTGGGATCGAACCCCGGACCTTCCAGTCCGCAGTGAGGAAACAAAACTTATTAAAAATTACTTCGCTGGAAAATATCGCGACTGGAACTCAAATCGGACTCCACACAGAGACGGAGATTTGCATGAAATATTTAACCGAGAAATGTAATTGAGGTGTGAGTGGAGACATTTAGAGGGGGCGGAAGTGCGTAATGCGCGGGGCGCACATTAAAATGTCTACTGCACTGGTCGACACACTCAGCTACGATAAGTTGAACAGGAAATCCCTGTACTTTTTTACCGTCAAGTTTCTTGCTACAGAACACTCGGAAGACGGTACTCAAGTCGAAATATTTTGAACTCTTAAGGCGTGTTGGTTCGTAATGTGGCAGGCTATTTCGAAAGGACAACGCTGTTTGTGTTATGCAATCACTATTTAGACACAGTCTTTCATTAATGTAGCTTACAACATTACACTGTTAAAACCATCCTAATCTGCAGTCTATGGAATTATAACCCTATACTTGGCATCTCTGGATAGCCTATGCGTAGACAACTGAACCGGTGGATAGATAGATTTATTCGTTCCGTAATATTCTTACATTTGCTTTATAGCTAGAATAAAGAACATGTCCAATTCTTACGTTTAAATATAAATGCAATACATATAAAATGCAAATATGAAATATGTACAGAATTAATACCTTAATAACAATAATATTTTATACAATGTAATATGTTTACCATTTAATAGTATAAATATTTACACAGTACTGTGAAATGTCAAGAATTCATCTACAGAATAGAAAGTGTGAGATATTGAGTAATTTTTTAGTTTTACCTTAAATAATGCAGGGTTTTGGCTATGATTCTTAATGTCTTCAGGAAGACTATTGAACATTTTTATCGCCATGTAACGTACTCCCCTTTCATAGCATGATAAATTTGATGATAGCGTATGAAAATCATTCCTTCTGCGGGTATTTATACTATGTATGGCTGAGTTAGTTGGAAAATTTTCTTTGTTACATAAGAGGAAATTTATTGTAGAGTATATGTATTGATTTGTTAAGGTTAGAATCTCTAATTGTTTAAAAAATAATTTACATGATTCTCTAGCCTTTGCTCCAACTATTATTCTAAGAATATATTTTTACTATATGCAGAATTTCCCCAAAATATTATTCCGTAGGACATAATGAAATGAAAATAGGAAAAATATATTGTCTGTAAGATACTGCTGTTTAGAAACTGTTGTAACGACCTAATTGCGAAGCATGCTGAGCTAAGTTTGGGGGTTATTTCTTTGATATGATTTTTCCAATTTATTGTATTATTAATATGCAAACCAAGAAATTTGGTTGTTGATGTTTCTAGTAGAGGTATATTGTTGATAATTGTGTCCAATGTTTCAGATATTAAATTTAAGTGGCTTTAAATTGAATTGTGTTAGTTTTATTAATGTTTAATGCTAGTTTATTGGTTGTAAGGTTAAGGAGAATTATTATGTTTTATATTTGAATGTGGCAATATTCTTGCCTGTAATTATGATACTTGTGTCATCTGCAATAATAGAGTCAGTGTCAATGACAGTGGGAAAATGAAAGGAAAAACATTCAAAAGGTACGCGAAAATGCGTCCTTGCATGGGAGTTTAGGGCTGAGAAAAACTGAATATGTGCGCTCCAAGCCTGTTGGCCACTTGTTCCACTGAAGAAACTTTAGAGGATTTTGTAAAAACGAAAATGAACGTAATCTAATAGCTAATAATAAAATGAGAAATCCCTCACAAGTGTCGATTTTATGGTTTTTCTCGAATTCAAGTCTTGCCGTCAGTAAGGCCTACAACACTCATCTTGCTAATAATTTCTCCATGGTTCCTTTCAGGCGCAAATACAAATGTCAGGCTAAGTCGTAACGGAAAAGGGCCACGGACATAATGCCTTCTCTTTAAATATTTCCATCTGCTTTTCCTAGTTTATTTTTCTTCATTCTAAGTTAGAAATTCAATTTATCTCATATACGCCAATGTGGCTACTATATTCTCAATGCATATTATAAACTTTAAAGTGATTTTACCGCAAATCAGAGTGTTTAGATCTTAACTTACTAGAAATACGGTATTTTCTGAACGGCTGAATTTAGAGTAATGAAACTTTGTACACATAATCACAAAGAGGTCTGTATAATACGAAATACTGTATTTATGTACACATATGATTGTTATTAAGAAAGCTGTGATTTTTTTGTCTGGCAGTGAAGCAAAAAAAAAATCAGATGTTCAAAGTAGATCTACTTTTTACTAATCAAATATATTGACCAAGAAAATAGTAATGCACCTCTTCGTTGTGGAGAATTTCAGCTTTATTTTAAACGTTTGGGAAATTGATTACCTTTATATGGAGCCCACATAAATATTTACAACCACTATGTTACGACTTATCTCAATTAATAAATAATGAGAGCGACGGGCGATGTGTACATATTTTAGAGCCAAAATCACCATTACAATCTACAAAAAATTATAATTAAATCCAATTTCACAATAAAATTTCAAATAATAATCCAATAATAAATATAAATGTAATCCATCTCCTCCAAAACACAAACTGTACCTTGACCTGAAATAATTTATCAAATTAAATTAAGAAAATTTCAAACCCGAAAAAGATTTTCATTATAACGGCGGTATACATATATCAATCTTGGTAAGGTTCAACGCAGATTATCGATTAAGGGTCAGATTCCTCTAAAAAGACTAAAATACCGCCAAATTCTTTAAGTTTCAAGACCTTAACTAATACTACTCAAGTTAAAATAATTTATATCTAAAATAATAGGGTATCTAATCCTAGTTTAAAATAAAAGATTTTATAGCCTCAAATACAATAACCTCTAACAAAAGTTTTAACTACTTTAACCAAAAAGATTTAAAAATAGAAATTATTTAAATATTTTTTTCTGGACACATTTTTCAACATGAAAATTTGAGAAAAAAAATTGCGCAAGTATTGAGCAACATCTAACTGGTTTAAAAATTTTCCGAGAAGATACAATGAAAATTTTGGAAATTACAAAAACTCTTTAGCGCGAATTTCCAATTTTTCTGCGAAGTCAAGCACTCATTGAAATTTAGCATCAAAACTTAGAATGCCTATTTTAAGTGCCTATTATATACTGTAATGCCTTTTTAGGCTGGCTACTTCCTAGTTTACTGCCTAGAATTCCTCAGCTTACTTATATGAAAGAAGAGGAGAAAAGGGATAATAAGAAAAAGAGGCGTGAAACTGGTGAAAGTAGAGATAAGGACAACTCTTTTTAATTTTTTTAAGGGGAGTTGGTCATTATCGCATGCAAAATAATGGTAAAAATAGCCTATCTTCAAACAGTCATAAATATAATACTATTTATCAGAGGTCTTTCATTTTTGTTAGCTATGTGTCTATACATATTAAGCTTTAAAGTGAAAAAGAATGCTTACTCTAGAGTAAATCTTTATCCTTAAATTAATTTTTTTAAATTAAGCACATTTTTTTTTATAAATTCACTACATGTCTGTGATTAGGTACACTCTATTCACTTATTATAGCATATATTGAATAGAAAATTTGACCACTTATTGCTAATAGATACTAAAACATACCCTACTAAAATTATTCATGTATCTGTAATATTATGAGTATAGGGCTTATAGCAATCATCACCATCAATAAATTACAAAAAAATTGACGAAGATTAGTATAAGCCCTATGCCCATAGGCCTAATATTACAGATATTTTAATAATTTTAGTAGGGTATGTTTTAGTATCTGTTAGCAGTAAGTGGCCAAAATTTTAATTCAATGTGTGCTAGGATAAGTGAATAGAGTGTACCTAATCACAGGTATGTAGTGAATTTATATAAAAAATATGTTTAAATTCAAAAATTAATTTAAGGGTAAGATTTACACTAGATTAACCATTCTTCTTTCATTTTAAAGCTTAATGTATATACATATATCACTAAAAAAAATGAAAGAGCTGTGATATATAGTATTACATTTATGACTGCTTGAAGATAGGCTATTCTTACCATTACTTTGCATGCGATAATGACCAATTCCCCTTAAGTGTAAGTCACAGAAATCGGAATTTGGTGAAGATCTAGTTGATTAGCCACCAAGCGTCGTATGTAATTCACAAAGAGTTGGAAGGATTTCAATTCCGTGTTCACATATTACATCGTACGTCGTAAAGCCGATGAAATTGAATATGAGGAGCGGCCTCAACAACGCTAATGAGCAGTTGGTTCCTTCGGTACAAGAAACACCGGGCAGCCCTACCCATATCGATTCAGCGCCAGCTAATGCTATTGTTAAAGATTTAATTGTCCCTTCTACAACAGATGGGGTACGCCTATGATATAAAATACAACAATCTGGAGTCACCCAATTAGAGTGATGCATACGCTTTGGCCACGCCTGTACCAGCCTCGCTTACACACAGGCAGTGTCTTCGCTGGAACCAACCCCTGCCTAACCTAACCTTTAAAAACTTTTGGGAGCCCATTAGCGGCTTGAGATGGTGGGCGCAAGGGGGTCAGAGAGGAAGTGGAGTTGAGCAGTGTCTGCCGGGTCGTTAACGGGGTGGGGAGGGATAGGATGGGGGATGTTCTGTCTCTACAAAGGGCTGCCTTTGTTAGACCCACGCAATGATGCAGTAGCAGACGCCCTCATGTGGTCGGCAAAGTGTTTTAAGTGGCAGATGAAGTAAACCGATCCTAGAGGAGGGACTTAATAATTAATCAATCTTTTATAAATTAATGAAATCCATGTTAGTCTTCCCCGCAGTGCAATAAAATCGGTCACGACTGTGCGCTGATTTATTTCATAACCGAGATCATGTGCACCTTAAGAGGGAAGGTCTAGAAGTAGTAATAATGATAATAATCAAGTAGTCCCTCCTGATGTTCTTCTAGGGGCCGTACTTAGTCCCAAGAAGCTACAAGTTTAAGACAGTATTACTAAAGTTTTTAAGTAGACCACACGCGTGCATCTAGCAAGTTAAGTACATGACTCTTGTTTGGTCAAGTTGGTCAGAAGAAAACATGGACCACTTTAACAATTACACTAATATTTACATAAGAAGAGTCCACTGCAAGAATGATGGCTGTCATTTATGTATTTATTTATTTATTTATTTATTTATTTATTATTTTGCTAATAATTATAAGATAACATATGATATATACAGAAAAAATTTAGCTCTCCTCTGAAAGAGTAGAACTCGTGCTCAGGGGCGGATTCCTGAATTGAAATTAATAATTATACAATACAATTTGCCTTATGTCTACTGTGCAATTATAGTATACAAATTTAAATTTACAATTTTTCAATTTTTATAAAATCCATACATAACTTTTAAATTTAATACTAGAACTATTACAATTGACAAGATTAGGGTACTTACTTACTTACAAATGGCTTTTAAGGAACCCGAAGGTTCATTGCCGCCCTCACATAAGCCCGCCAGTGGTCCCTATCCTGTGCAAGATTACTCCAGTCTCCATCATCATACCCCACCTCCCTCAAATCCATCTTAATATTATCCTCCCATCTACGTCTCGGCCTCCCTAAAGGTCTTTTTACCTCCGGTCTCCCAACTAACACTCTATATGCATTTCTGGATTCGCTCATACGTGCTACATGCCCTGCCCATCTCAAACGTCTGGAGTTAATGTTCCTAATTATGTCAGGTGAAGTATACAATGCGTGCAGTTCTGTGTTGTGTAACTTTCTCCATTCTCCTGTAACTTCATCCCGCTTAGCCCCAAATATTTTCCTAAGCACCTTATTCTCAAACATCCTTAACCTATGTTCCTCTCTCAGAGTGAGAGTCCAAGTTTCACAACCATAAAGAACAACCGGTAATATAACTGTTTTATAAATTCTAACTTTCAGATTTTTGACAGCAGAGTAGATGATAAAAGCTTCTCAACCGAATAATAACACGTATTTCCCATATTTATTCTGTGTTTAAACATATAATATATACAGAAAAAAAAATTAGCTCTCCCCTGAAAGAGGAGAACTCGTGCTCAGGGGCGGATTCCTGAATTAAAATTAATAAATACAATACAATTTGTCTTATGTCTACTATGCAATTATAGTATATGAATTTAAATTTACAGTTTTTCAATTTTTATGAAATCCATACATAACTTTTTTAATTTAACACTAGAACTATTAGAATTGACAAGATTAGGATATTTAAATATAAATTTGTTATATATTCTTAGGCCTAAATTACTACTATGATTAAATACTGTACCAGTGTTGCATTTTGGTTCAAACAATCTTAAAGAATTCATACCTTTTGTTTCATAATTATGAGAATACAATTCAAAATTATTTCGAATTTTATGTATGAGTTTTATTAATACAATATAATAAATTTGTTTTACGTTAAGTACATTAAAGTCTAAAAACAAATTTTGAGATGGAAAATCAATAGGTTTATGAAGACATATTTTAATTATTTTCTTTTGTAATAAATAAAGTGGATTAAAATTGGATTTAAATGAGCTACCCCATCCTACAATTCCATACATAATTACCGATTGAAATAAAGTTAAATATATTGTACGTAATAAACTTATTGACAAGTAATTCCTCAATAAAACAAAATAATATACTATTTTACGTAATTTATTACAAAGTTAATTAATGTGTTGGTTCCATTTTGAATGATTATCGAAAATTATGCCTAAATACTTAACTTCAGAGGACTCCTTAATAATCGGACATTTACACTGTATAAGACAACAATCAGAATTATGTAATTTAATACTTAATATAGATGTAGGAGGTTTGTTACATTTTTCAGATAATGAGAAAAGAATAATTATGGTTTTATTTTCGTTGATAGAAAGGTAATTTATGTCAAATCATTTTTTTTTTTATTAATTTAAGTCCATTATTTGAGTTATTATATACATCATACCAAGTTTTTCCACCTAAAAGTAAAACTGGAATACATTTTGCAGGAGAAGCAATTGAAAGTTTGAAATGCTTAGCGTTCAAAGCTTAACTGTGATTTTCCTATCATCACTGGACAATGACTATCAGTGTTAATGCCATATAACTCTCTATGTACATTCTATATGTCTTAAGCTATGCATTGACAGTCTTGGTTCATTTTCGACAAGAAAGTGACATCCATCATTTTTGCAGTGGATTCTTCATATATGCATATGATTGTTTTTTTCAGAATGAGTGGAACAAACAATTCAGCAAACTGTAGACACTTTCGTCATTTTGTATTTTTCCCTTTTAGAGGTTCTAGTCTGAATTAAATTTGTATATCCAGTGGTACCAACAATCAAACAATGTATTTAATCTGATTATTGAGAAATGCTTTCAGACAGAAAAGTTGTCACACCCCTGTCTCGAAGGGGGATGGAAATTGGCCGCACTATAAACAAAGATTATAAGCAGATTTAAATACTTTATAGAAATTATAAATCCATGTCATTATGTACTACAGATATTAATCTACAACTACCTAAAATCTTGCTTCTTCAGTTCAATAATTACTCATATTACACAAATGAAACCAATATTGAGGGCAATTTTTGTTCCCCTCCCCTTAGCAATGCTAGGGTTAAGGATATTTCATCTTTTTATATAATAATATTTGAATCTAGTAATTAAGTCTACCAATACTTCAGACTCACACTCGTATATAATCATTTATTTCATTCTCAATTTTGTAAGATTTTTAACCTAACAGCTCTGAAAAACAAATGCAAACCTACAAATGTAACAATGTCCAAAGGTAAACAAATGCCACGCGAAAATGTAGGACACGTTCGTTTCGATGTAGAACGGAGTAAGCGCAGTCGTTTTTAGACGTTGACTATTATCTTTTTAGAGGTATGGATTCTCTCTTTTTGTTATTTTGTAGAAACAGTGTACCATCAGAGACTTTACTCTGGTTAAATGAAGTATCAGTTAAACATGTTAAGGTAACCGGTAAGTATGAATGGTGCACAGAAATTAAATTTTAACCTCGGTTCCTGTTTAACAATCGTTTCACAACTAATGGTTACTGCGTTTTTAACCGAGGTTGATGCAAATAGCCTAAAATATGTCTACAAACGTTAAACATAGCGGATTCACGCACAACGCGTGTGTTATTGGAATTGCATACAAACGCATGACCACGTGATTAGACTAGTCTAAATTTTTGCAGTAGAGTATAAGAATCTAATTTCAGGAGATGATAGTACAGCCTAGAAATAAATTGTGGTAGATAATAAAGAAAGATGATATTTAGAGATGAAAGCAAACCAGAAACTCATTAGGATGAGCACGACGACCATAACCAACATGAAAGAACAAGTGACGTAACGGAGAAAATTAGGTCGTAACTGAAACCTGCACAAACAATCGGTAGTGTAAATTACCCACGGCTGTAGAACATCCCTTGGAGTTAGAAACAGCTTCAGGAAACGGGTTACTAATTACTTTGTCAATTTCATTTCTCCTGACTGAGATTGCCCATTACCTCAGTTTTATTTCCTTCTTTCATGCCAACTTGAGAGAACGTTACTCAGAAAGGCATGCCATTTATATAGCATTGTGTTGTGAGAGTTCCTGCTGTAGAATAAAATGTTTGCGATGCGATTAGGAGTGCTAAAGTTTAGTAAGTACCAAATTTTGGGTATATTTACGAAGATGATGAGGAAAATATAAAAACAGGGAGGAGACGAAAAGTAATGAAAAAAGAGGTGGGAGGAGCTGGGAAAAGAAGATGATAAATACGGAAAGGCCGATAAACAGTAGCAGATGAATTAAAACGGGGAGGAAGAAGAGCTAAGGAGAAAGAAGAAAAGAACAAGTGAGAAAGATGGAGAGAAGATGAATAACAACAAACTGAGAAAGAACAATTGAAAGAGAAGGACGAGGTTGATGAGGCAGATGCCGAAGAGGACAAACAATGAGGGAAATAGAATAAAGATGACTAGGAGAGATGTGAAGAAGAGATAGAGGAGGATGGGGAACAGAAGAAAGGCGAGGAATACAACGACGAGTAAGGGAAGAAGTGAAGAGCGAGTGAAAGAAAGACGATAAGAGAAGGAAGACGATGAATAGAGCGAGTGAGGGAATGGTCAGAAAAAGAAAGAAATGGTAGAAAAAAAGGTCAAGAAAGAGAAGAAGGACGATAAAGGGAACTATTATAAGATGGACGAAGATAAAGAGAAGGACAAGAAAGAGTAGAACAAGAAATAGGACGAGAAAGAGCAGAACTAGAAAGACGAGGAGAAAGAGCAAAACAAGAAAGAGGACAAGAAAAAGCAGAAAAAAGGACGAGAAAGAGCAGAACAAAAAAGAGGACGAGAAAAAGGAGAACAAGAAAGAGGACGAGAAAAAGCAGAACAATAAACAGGACGAGAAAGAGCAGACAAAAAAGAGGACGAGAAAAATCAGAAAAACATGAGAAAAAGCAGAACAAGAAAGAGGACGAGAAAGAGCAGTACAAAAAGAGGACGAGAAAGAGCAGAACAAAAAAGAGGACGAGAAAGAGCAGAACAAGAAAGAGGACGAGAAAAAGCAGAACAAGAAAGAGGACGAGATAAAGCAGAACAAGAAAGAGGACGAGAAAGAGCAGAGCAAAAAGAGGACGAAAAAAGCAGAACAAGAAAGAGGACGAGAAAAAGCAGAACAAGAAAGAGGACGAGAAAGGGCAGAGCAAAAAGAGGACGAGAAAAAGCAGAACAAGAAAGAGGACGAGAAAAGGCAGAACAAGAAAGAAGACGAGGAAGAGCAGAGCAAAAAGAGGACGAGAAAAAGCAGAACAAGAAAGAGGACGAGAAAAAGCAGAACAAGAAAGAGGACGAGGAAGAGCAGAGCAAAAAGAGGACGAGAAAGAGCAGAACAAGAAAGAGGACGAGAAAAAGCAGAACAAGAAAAAGGACGAGAAAGAGCAGAAGAAAAAGAGGACGAGAAAAAGCAGAACAAGAAAGAGACGACCAAAAAAGGAGACGAGAAAGATCAAAAGAAAAAAGAAGACGGGAAAGAGCAGAACAAGAAAGAGGACGAGAAAGATCAAAAGAAGAAAGAGGACAAGAAAGAGGAGAACAAGAAAGAGTGCGAGGAACGGGACGAAAATAGTAGAACATGAAAGAGGAGGACGAGGAAGAGAAAAAGGCCATAAAGAGAAGACAGACGAGGAAAAAAATGGGAGAGAGAGAATATGGACTATAGAGAGAAAGAAAATAAGGCAGTAGAGAGACAAGAAAGAAGGGGACGAAAGAAACAAGAACGAGTAAGGTGAGGAGAAGAAGATGTACGAGGGAGAGAAGGCCAAGAAATAGAAGAGCGAGAAAGAGGCCGAAAAGAGGAGAGGGACTACAATGAAAGAAAAGACAAATAATAGAAGAATGTGAAAGACAATGAGAATGAGGAAGAGAAGATCGATGAAGGTAAGAATGGCAGAAAGAAGGATGAGAAAGAAAATAAAAGTTGAGGAAGAGAAATACCAAGAAGAGAAAAATTACAAGGAAAAAGCTAAAAATAAACAGGATAAGAGTATGAAAAGATAAGGATTGGTGGAAATATATTGAGTATCGTACAGTCAGTGAACACATATCTGTGCAATTGACAAAGTCAAATAACAGAGACATAAAAGACAATGAAATAGCAAGAGAAGGAAAGACTGCCGACCTGTGTCTCCGTGACGTTGAGCAGCTTGGCCATCTCGGCGCGCTCCGACGACGACAGGTACTTCTTCAGCTCGAACTGCTTCTCCAGCTCGAAGATCTGGCGGCCGGTGAACGTGGTGCGTGCCTTCTTCCGTTTCCGCTCGCCGTCGGAGCCCTGTCCCCCGTCACTCAGGGCCCCGCTCTGCGTGTCCGACACAGTGCTGGGCGACGTGGCGTTCGGCTGGGGCTGTGGGGGCTGCTGCTGGGGCTGTTGGGGCTGCTTGGACGCAGCCGGCTCCTTCTTGCGTTTGGCCGGGGGCTTCGTCACAGCCGTCCCATCTGAAACAGCACAAGTGAAGTGATGGAGAGTGAGTTAGCCACCTCAAACTGCCATAACATCATTTCTCATGAGGACTGCGTTATACAGAGTGATTTATATAGAACTGACACATTTGTTTCATTAATTGTTTCAAAACGAATTGTGCTAGCGACAACTTATTATACCTAAAATGTAGAGGAATTTTGGGAGATTATTTACCTCTATAGCAAATGTTGTCCGGCGTTGTCAAATCCGGAGATCTCGGTGGCCACAGGTTCCTGGAAATTATTCGGTCGTCACATAACCGGATAAATGGAACCATTTATCATCTGTGAACCATGTGATGGACAATATGGCAGGATTTTGCACAATGAACGTCTGAAACCAACGACAGTAATTCAATCTTTTATCCTTATCTGCTTCCTATAGCTGATGAACAACCGTAACCCTATATGGCTTTAGGCTCTCTGACACATTGAGTAGGTGTACCCTGTCTCCTGCGACAAACGTCTTAACGATTTTTTGGGTGACTGCTCCAGTCGTTCTCTTACGTCAACAACAACCGTGGGAAGCCTAGATGAACGATACTTGTCATTTTCACTCGCCAGAGATCCAGTTGTTTCCAATTTGCTAACCAGTCTCAGTATTGTGTTTCTTTTGGGAGGATTGCGAACACCAAATTCTCTCTAGTATGCCCTTTGAGTAGCTGTAATTGATGGAGCAGTCACCCAAAAAATCATTAAGACGTTTGTCGCAGGAGACAGGGTACAACTACTCAATGTGTCAGAGAGCCTAAAGCCATATAGGGTTACGGTTGTTCATCAGCTACAGTAACCAGATAAGGATAAAAGATTGAATTATTGTCGTTGGTTTGAGACGTTCATTGTGCAAAATCCTGCCATATTATCCATCACAGGGTTCACAGATGAAGCATGGTTCCATTTATCCGGTTATGTGACGACCGAATAATTTCCAGGAGATCTCCGGATTTGACAACGCCGGACATTTGCTATAGAGGTAACTGATCTCCCAAAATTCCTCTACATTTTAGGTATAATAAGTTGTCGCTAGCATAATTCGTTTTGAAACAATTAATGAAACAAATGTGTCAGTTCTATATAAATCACTCTGTACTACACGATTTAATGGTTCAAAACAAAAACAATTGTTACATAAAATACATTCTTCAGAAAAGTACAGCAGAACCTCTGTTATCCGTGGTAATGAAGGAGATGGGCTGAATGGTTAATCGAAAAAATCGGATAATGCGTACCATAAAATATTTTCGTAAATTTAGTGAGTAATATTTACACTTTCGTAATTTCGTCCATAGTCCTGTATTTAACAGGCTAGGTAGTGGCTGAGAGGTTCACTAATTTAAGTTTGGTTATCAACGATGAGTTTTTAAGGGCCAAGGAAACTCCTTGTAATGATTGTCTATGAAAATATATGAATAGTGGAGATCTCGTGTTGTAGATTTGCATACTTCATACACTCCTACCTCGTATTCTGATGCGAAATGAGCCACAGTTTCTCTTTCCCCAAACCACTCAATTGTTTACACTTTTTCTGTGATATTTACCACAACAGGATTTCTTTTGACACCCGTAGAAGACATTTTATATAGAAGTTGTACAGTACGACAATTTGAACAATAGACCATACAGAGTAAGTGTGAAGGCTTGTAATAGCACTCTCTAATAAAAAATAAAGTATTAATACAATGTACAGTACTTCGTATATTTCTGCAGGAAAAAAAAGCGCCAGAAGACAGACGGATAATGCACCAATCGGTTAATAGAGTGACGGATAGTCGGGATTCTACTGTATTGTACGAGTGGCTCTAATGAATTTATAAGAGTGTATTATCAGGTGAACCTATTTTGTAAGGAGTACATCCTCAATAAATTTATTCAATCGCCTTATTTCAAACAATACTATGTAACTTAATTTGATTTAATTGCATTCAAAGACAAAATGGATAACTGTAATGTAAAATATACACCAAATCTCAATTGAAGCGGTTACTCAAAGGACCCAACTATAGTCTTAAATGACCAAGTTGTTATTTTTTTCTCCTCTCTCTTCTTTTTTTTTTCTTTTTTTATTATCTTGATATATTACTTAATCATTTGTATTTGTATCCCATTTAGTACGACTTTGCTAATCAACATTTTATGTCTTGTAACCCACATGTATTCTCCTATTAGTATATTAACTGTATAATATATCTCAAGTGAATTAATCGTCGAATTTATCTCGAGCATTTTAGGTCTTATAAATTGTGCGTTTGTGTGTGTGTATATTCCCATCATGTTATGTAACTGATTTTGATTATGTGTAATTTTCTACTTTATTTTATATATTATGTAACCGATCTTGACTACTTGTAATTTTATATTATGTAACTGATCTTGACTATTGTAATTTTCTACTATATTTTATGTAATTTCTAAGGTATCTTCTTTTGTGTTGTTTTGTAATCTAATTTTGTATTTCATGTACATTATTGAAACCTGGTTGAGTGGAAGAGAAGGCCTCATGGCCTTAACTCTGCCAGGCAAAATAAAACTACTACTGCTACTTACAAATGGCTTTTAAGGAACCCGGAGGTTCATTGCCGCCCTCAAATAAGCTCGCCATCGGCCCATATCCTGAACAAGATTAATCCAGTCTCTACCATCATATCCCACCTCCCTCAAATCCATTTTAATATTACCTTCCCATCTATGTCTCTGCCTCCCGAAAGGTCTTTTTCTCTCTATACGAATTTCTGGATTCGCCCATACGTGCTAAATGCCCTGCCCATCTCAAACGTCTGTATTTAATATTCCTAATTATGTCAGGTGAAGAATACAATGCGTGCAGTTCTGTGTTGTGTAACTTTCTCCATTCTCCTGTAACTTCATCACTCTTAGCCCCAAATATTTTCCTAAGCACCTTATTCTCAAACTTCCTTAACCTCTGTCTCTCAAAGCGAGAGTCCAAGTTTCACATCATACAGAACAACCGGTAATATAACTGTTTTATAAATAATTCTAACTTTCACATTTTATTGTCGCAGATTAGACGACAAAAGCTTCTCAACCGAATAATAACAAGCATTTTCCATATTCTGCTTTTAATTTCGTCCCGAGTGTAATTTATATTTGTTAGTGTTGCTTCAAGATATTTGAACTTTTCCATCTCTTCAAAGGATAAATTTCCGAAGAAATGAAAGAAATTTACTGTGTCTTGCACACTATTACACGTAACTAATGTTACGTCTGAGAACAATTTTAATCGATTACTACATTCTTAAACGTTATTGATTTTCATAAAACGAAGTAGGCCTACCAATGGTGTGGAACAAGTGATGTGAAATTTAATAATCTTGTAGTAAGCTGTAATTACATAATATAAATTACTGTACAATGGACTTAGGCCTGTTTACCATTTAACACAAGTTTCCACAATAAAACCACGTGATGTAGGGTAATAATTATAGATTATAGCATTAGATTGTTTAAACTAAGTATAAAATTATCAGCAAGCTCTTTTAATTGCATGACGAATCGAACCTGTTCTTGCAATACGCCGTGATATAACAAATACTATGAAAAATGAATTGTTGCTCTTAATGACTCATTTAACAAAGTACTTTCCAGTTGGCGGCGTGGAATGAACTGACACGATTCAATGTGGAAAGAAAGGCTAATGATATAACTCAAACGTAACTACTGCATCTTTTTGTAATTTCATGTCCCTTTGAAACGATAGACACTATTCAGACAAGTTAAACTGATGTTGTAGCTATAATGAAGCTATGCTGGACTAAATAAGACAAGCAGATACGAATTAGTATGGGAAAACGTTTCTCAAATCCACTTCGGCTACAGAGGTCACCGCAACAACTGTACTAAAGCTCCGGACATTTTGTATCATCCAAAATTTGCGTGTTCCTTTCTTCCTCGGTTATTAGTAGGGTACAGATTTTTAGGTCGTTAAAATGTAATTTTAGGTGCCTAAAATAGGCTTAAAAGTGTACGAAATAGTCTCTAAAGAATGGAAAATAGGCTCTAACAAAAATAATGTTTTCTTTAAAAATATGTTCCAAATCATCACTTCTAGAATTTAAAAATTTTAAATGCTTCTACAGTTACCACTACTACCGCGACATCACTTTATTTTTACTAGCATTTTTATTGTACCTGCGTTTCTGAATGTACTTGACTCCCACCCCTTTCACTAATGTTCTTGCTCCCGTCAGCCACACAAACTTACGGCCGCTGTTGCATTCGAAGTCTGCTGGCAGTGGAGTAAACAGTGCAGAGTATAGTGTGTTTCATAAATATGGTTGCGTTTTCCATAGAAGAAAGAGCCTCTATTATTGAAGCTTATTTTCAGCGGCAGGTATTTATAGAGATTAATTTTATCATTTGTGTGTTTTAATATTGGTGTCGGCGGAGATTGTTGGAGATTGATTTATACTCTTGTTGATATTAATGAAAATTTTGGAAAATACAATTTTTTGAAATTGGAGTATTAACTCAGTATGAATATTACTTTCCAAATAAATAACATTAAAGGTTCATTGGATTCTGGTAAACGTGCGGTATGGCCAATAGACAATATTTGTTGGATTGAGACTGTATTTAACACACATTCAATAAAAACGAGAAAAAAAACTTGTAGCCCTCAAATTAATACTTTCAAATTATTAGTGAAATGTTGAATTCTCCGTCTTTTGAGTTCACTAATGTAATGAGAACACCTGGAATACCATGTAATGTAGCCTACTTGAATGTGCAACAAATTCAAATAAAAAAATGTCCGAAAAAAGAACTCAGAATATGAAATTCGCTATAAAACGACACTATAATAATAATTCGCTAATGTGTCCATATTTCGCTATTAGAACTTCATTTCGTGATTGTTTTATCCGCATATTATTAATCAGAATCGCTTAATTAGTAAAGATTAGTAAAAATCTATTGTATATCTATTATGTCGTGAATTTCGTGATCTCCGTAAATACACGCCCCTGCTTATTTCGCACAGGTACGGTGTGTAGCATGACTGAATAACATTGAAGTGAAGATTAGAGTTACCGAAAGTACGGTAATATGCTGAATAAAGTAGCCATTATATAATGAATAAAACCGCCTGAAGAGTTGAGTTTGTGAAAAAAAAAATGTTACTACTCTACTGTATTTTGATAAAATACCGTAAAAGTAATGATCAAACTGAAAATCCTAACATCGCATTTCCCTGTAATATAAATGGATACACTATTTTTCTCTCCTCCTATAGCTAGTAAAATGATTTGTTTACATATTGCACTAGTAACACCAAATTCCTGTAATGGAAGGGAGCAACAGTGTTTCCGAGTATAGCCAGGTTAATGTTAAAATGTTGGTAAAAATAAAGTGATGTCCCTGTACTACTAAAAGTACAAGAACAACAAATATCTTAGTTATACATAAACTAAACAATTAAATGTGAAAAAAAGTTTTAGACATAAATTCAGTACACAAACAAGTCAAAATATAATCAATTTTTACCAAGCCCTGTCCGTCAATATCCATAATTAGCTTCACAATAAATTAATAATACTTTTTTCTAAATTTTCAACTAAAAAACAATACCGTATATCACTCAACACAAATTTGTATGCTCCACATCCACTGAAGTAACAGGAGCGTATTTCAATTTTGCACTAGTTGGACAGGAATGTTACATTGTAAATCCGTGTTCTTCCCTGCTAGGATATCTGAAGCAGTTCGCAGGTCCTTCACTTCTGCATTTCTCTGCAGAACTTGCTTCAGTTTATTCCGTACTTTATTTTCAACAGAACCAGGAACACATTTGGAATTTAAAATACAAATTTTCGAAATAAGAATCGGCGTTTTGACCTATTAGAGATAAAACATACTTAATAGATCAAAATAGGCATTTTTAGGTACTTTTAGGTGCTCTATGAACTTATCTTTTAAGGATTAATATAGGTTTTTACCTAAAATCCGAAGTCTAGTTATTAGACACAAAAGCTGTTCAGTCGTCATGTGACCGTGTCTTGATAAAAATTGTTAATAATACAGGATGTTTCAAAAAGGACTTTACAACTTTAGAAGCCTATAGAAATATATCCACATATTTTATAGAAATGTGTTAAGGTGTTAGTTCAAAAGACAATACATCAAGTTTCTACCATTCAGTTATTTTGGCTCGATGTGACTACTTTGTGACATGATAGACATCCAACCTATAGATAGTTTCTTGCCACACACGAGCCAGTAAATCATGAGTCACTTCTGCAACTAGTTCAGGGATATGGGCAAGTAAAGAAGGAGCAAACACTCGATCTTTGACGAAACCCACAGGAAAAAATCGAAGGGGTCAGATCTGGTGAGCGAGATGGCCATGCAGTTGGTCCTGCACGACCAATCCAACGACCTGTGAAACGCCAATCAAGTAGCTCACGAGCCTCGAATGAGTAGTGAGGTGGTGCCCGATCTTGCTGGTAGTGAATGCGTATTTCTTGTTCATGTCCGTCAATCTGTATAACTTAATAGGAAATTTCCGAGCATATCTTGATACATAATACCGTCTATGGTGAATTTCGTACTACAGCTTTGATGTATTGTCCTTCAAAATTACACCTGAACCGATTCTGTAAGATATGTGGATAAATTTCTATAGGCTTTTAAAGTTGTAAAGCCCTTCTCGAAACAGGCTGTATAATTACGAAATTAAATACTAGGATAGCTTTGATTGATTTGGTTAAGAAACTTCTAAGGTTGATATTGGTAATAAATTATTATCTACCAAATTTTATTTGTATTCTAGACTTGAGGCGTTCAGAGCTAAAGTTGATCAAGTCCATGAGACAAGTTTTGAGATAATAGGACTTAAAGTTAACTTGCTCTAGTGGATTATCTAATTTGACTACCAATAATTTTATTGCTCCATTCTCAAATTCTAGATTTATAAAATATAAACAATTGTGTTGTTAATTGATGCAACGCTTTGGTGACTTGCTCCACTATGGCTCAGAACATCGTACACAAATAATCTGAGCCAAAAGTGACTGGTGTCACCTACCCGCGAATGCTTGGAATTAAGACTTGATCCATTACTGCTCGGAATAGATCCAACTTCAGATAATCAGAAAATGAATAAAACTGAATTTATGAAAATTTGTTACTTGATCCACTTTAGCTCTGAACGCCTCATTTATAGGCTCTATATGATTCATATCTCTTATTTCTATTTATGGAATATCTAATATATTATCTTTGTTTTTAGGTCATGAAACACATTTGGTTGAAAAGAACATTTTAGCTTGCTTCCAGTCTGCCTACATTTCTGTACCACCCGGGTCTATAGTTCAGCAATATTATTTTCTGTAGACGCTATTTATTAATTCTTAAGATAATGTTTATACTAATTTGTTCTGTTCAACAATTTTTGTTGCTTCAAAGAATACAATAATTCAGTTGGATAAAAGACAGTCTGCTCACCATCTACAACTGAATCATGAGAATCACATTATGGCCCTGGACTGTGTAATAGACTGCACAAATTTTCTACATTTTATGTTTTATGATTATCAACAGTGTTTTTTTTTTTTTCCACAGCCCCTTGAAAGTCAAAGCTAAATTTTATTTGTAATAGAAATAACAACTGACTGTAGATGTATAAGAGGCTATTTCAAGTAAACATGCATGTTTCATCGTATTTAATTAATTTATTTTTTTTTATATAATTTAACGACTATTTGTGCAAAGCAAGGAGATGCACTATCATCTTTACTTTTTAACTTTGCTCTAGAGTACGCCATTAGGAAAGTCCAGGATAACAGAGAGGGTTTGGAATTGAACGGGTTACATCAGCTGCTTGTCTATGCGGATGACGTGAATATGTTAGGAGAAAATTCACAAACGGTTAGGGAAAACACGGGAATTTTACTTGAAGCAAGTAAAGCGATAGGTTTGGAACTAAATCCCGAAAAGACAAAGTATATGATTATGTCTCGTGACGAGAATATTGTACGAAATGGAAATATAAAAATTGGAAATTTATCTTTTGAAGAGGTGGAGAAGTTCAAATATCTTGGAACAACAGTAACAAATATAAATGATACTCGGGAGGAAATTAAACGCAGAATAAATATGGAAAATGCCTGTTATTATTCGGTTCAGAAGCTTTTGTCATCTATTCTGTTGTCAAAAAAATCTTTAAGTTAGAATTTATAAAACAGTTATATTACCGGTTGTTCTTTATGGTTATGAAACTTGGACTCTCACTTTGAGAGAGGAACATAGGTTAAGGGTGTTTGAGAATAAGGTGATTAGGAAAATATCTGGGGCTAAGACGGATGAAGTTACAGGAGAATGGAGAAAGTTACACAACGCAGAACTGCACGCATTATTTTCTTCACCTGACATAATTAGAAACATTAAATCCAGACGTTTGAGATGGGCAGGGCATGTAGCACGTATGGGCGAATCCAGAAATGCATATAGAGTGTTAGTTGGGAGACCGGAGGGAAAAAGACCTTTAGGGAGGCCGAGACGTAGATGGGAAGATAATATTAAAATGGATTTGAGGGAGGTGGGATATGATGATAGAGAATGGATTAATCTTGCTCAGGATAGGGACCAATGGCGGGCTTATGTGAGGTCGGCAATGAACCTCCGGGTTCCTTAAAAGCCAGTAAGTAGCCTAAGTAAGTACGACTATTTCTTCAATTTTAATGTAGCCTATGTTCTCCTCCTGGTTCAGAAGTCTAAGTGTGCAAACATAGGCCAATGCGTAGAGAACATTTACACTTACACATACGTATACTTTTGTGCGAGATCGTGCGTATTTGCTTGTTTTCCGCACAAAACCAATACGCGGTAAGTGTGAAATACCACATTCAGTATTCCCAACGTAACACACATAACAATTTCCCTCTTCTTACCTCTTAAGCGCGACATTCATTTGAGTGCTTTAGGCTTTTAACATATTATTTTTAGAGACGTTGAACATAGTAATAATTATAAATTGGAAACTTACCACTGCAATTTCACCTAAATTGCACTGTTAATTATTGTTTTTAAATATTTGCAAAAATTAAGTAAAGTCTACTACTCCACGAAACTTATTGCATTCCTGATTCAAGTAACATTAAGGAAGCCGTGAAAAAATCAACAAGATTCCAGATGCCGATGTTATTACTGCAATATGTTATATAAATAATATTATTAAAATATTAAAATGAAAAATAAATCATTACATAACCTTACCGTTTGTTTTAAGTTCGCATTTACAGACTGGGGGGGGGGGGGGAAGACAGACGTATATCACGGCCTGCTGGAGTATAGTAAACACAGAAAACATTTTATAGCAACAATGTTGAAGAAAGATATTTTGGCTTTCCGAAGTTGCCGTCATTAAACAGAAACCAACATGGAGATTTCATTGCAACTAATTAGAAATTCGTCTTTCAGGTATGTAATAAACGATCTTCGCACAAAATAATGTACGATACACTAGCGGTATGTTTGTTTTCATGTTCTCGGAAATTAAAAAATCTCAACTACGTTTCGCTTTTTCAATCTTTTCCTCGACCATGAAAACGTCAATATACCGCTCTTGTAACGTGTATTACTATTACTTTTATGTAATTGTATACGTATCTAGACTGTGATGTTTATGACTAATGGTATATGAAAACAATGTGTTGCATCAGTTACTTAATTTTTGTCAAACAGTTGGCAGTTCTACAGAATCGACAACGTAACTCAATTTTAATAAAATGCTCTTTTTATAATCATTAAGGGGCTCACTTACGAGCAACATCAGCAGGGGAACGAGTGGGAGCAGTGATTTTAACACGCCACAGCTAAAAATCATTGCGCAGTTACAATTTTGGGAGGAACCGAACGAATTTATCAGCCATTCATTAAGCACGCCCCACCACCGCCTCGCCGCTCTCCCCCCCCCCCCGGCAGATAACCGTCACATATCCTCCCACTTTTACACACAAACAGGCCGTGTTCTATATTTCCCATTATTGATATTTAATAGGCACTGTTGTTCCGCACACACGCGTTTTGAAGGCTCTATTAGAGACCGTTATCGATTAGATGGAAAGTACATAGACTGGAATCGATTAGCCAGGGACGTGTCGGCTGTAAATTTGCACTCAGTCCCGATAATTGGCATAGTCCCACACGGTGTCGTCCTCGTTTGCTCCCTTTCGGCCGGCAAACCGTAAAGACCGGATGGAGGAACGGGGGTGGGGGGTTGGTGTCCGAAACCAAACCTAACCTCACTAATGTAATGAGTCCTGACGCAATTAGCACTTGCCCACTCAATACAGTGTTTGTCCAGTTCATCGGGGCGCGTGGTCGCTGGGGGTGTGTGCCCCCGAGTCACCACAACAGCCTCCCCAGTGGGTATCGGCAAGATAATACTGACCGCCACAAAGCACCATGTTCAGATTCGCACGACATAATACTGCAATGAAAGAATCTGAAGTTATGATTTCGTCAACAAAACACTAACTCCGTAACCATAGTGACATTTCTTGAAACGAAATTTTTAGGACCTGTATTAGTAATATGTGCAAGGAACAGCACAAAACACAATATAACGAAAATAGGAACGATTCTAGGTGACGAAGAAAGCGTAAAAATTTTAAAATAAAAGTAGCCCGTACAGTGGGACGTATCGAAAGAAATATTCCGAAATTTAAAACGTAAGGGTGTAAAAAAGTTGTCTTGTAGTCTCTACTATAAGAAGTAAATAGTACATCATGCAACGAGCGTATAATGGAGTCGCTTGCGCTCGTTTCATAAACATACTCGCGTCTTAATTACCATTATAGGCAAGTTTCATACGACTTTTTATGCTTGACCATATTTCTAACTTGAAATTATTCATAAGTATTCATGTTATGGTTATCTAAGTGAAGAGCGGAACTGACCTTCTAAATTGTGAGATGTGCGCAGACGCGAAAGTATTGATTTTTCCGAGGAACAAATGTCATTGACCTTGATATAATCTAGAGAATAACATGAACATTAATATTGATATAACCTGGAAATTGATTTAGAATTGAAAAACGAGATGACAAATTGAATTTATTTGAATATTATTTACAATTAACGCTAATTATTATAGTAACAGAACATAACCTTCTGCGACAGTATTGATTTTCAGCCTCCGTGACGTTTCGCTAATTGTCTTTCGATTGCATTTCCGAGAATAATCGATACTTGCGGTTTTATAATGGTACAATGTTGATTTCTCATTTGCTGAACAACTGAACTATAATGAATAGGTGTACTTTAATGAGGTGCATTAAAGGGCTACTACCAGGTGTATAATTACTACATTTCGGCATGGTCGAGCATAAAAAAAGCTTAACTGTCATGTCCCATTAAAAAAAAAACAAGTATAGAATGTAATAACAGTGGAAATATAAACCTTACAAGCTAACACAGGGAGACTGATATCCACTTCAAATCTCTATTTAAGACAACAAATCTTTTCGTTTCGTTTCATTTCATTTAAAGACATTCACTGAAAGTTTAACATGTAACAAATTTGAACATTACTCTTGTTTAATATTTCCCCTAACATATTGGGGTGACCAAACTATTTAAAAAAAAAAGTAAGAATTCGTGTGTGGTTGGGCCTCAGATAGATCCTGAATATGTTCTCTTTTTCTTTTTTCAAAAAAGACAAGACATCTATCATAAAATGTAATTTCGCTCGTATTTCGAAGAAACACATACATTTCGCATTTTGTACTCAATTTTCCATTTTATCGCGGTTTAAAAGCTACAATAATATACAACATGCTTTTAAACATAAAATTATTTATTTTGAAAGCATTTGGACACTTTCGCATTTATCGACACTGCATAAATCTATCACCTCTACACAAGACTAATTTCATTCCATACATCTCAGAAAAATATAGAAGATTGCAAATTTGGATGTATGAAAATTTTTCAGAATTTCGGAAAACAACTGCAAGGTTAAATACGCACCATCTTCTTTTCACCTGGTGTAACTTTATCCTTGTAACAGAAAACTTCAGACAAAATTCATCTGCAGCATTTCAAGTCAAAATTTCAATGTTTCTCCTCTCTGTAATGTCTTAAGCAAAGACTTGAACACGTGTTTGACGCCACAGAACATAAATTTCACCGTTAGTAAATCTAATATGTATGTAAATAAAGTAATATTAACTAATTACCTTATTACCGGGATGAATTTTACTTTACAACAGTTCTCGTGAAATACCGCAGTGCTAGACTAGTAGGCCTGCACATCAGGACTATTCTGTAGAGGTTTTAGCAACCAAATAACCAACATTTCAATCTGTGTTAGATTAAATGGTCCTTTACGAAATTAATCAACGACCATCAACTCATACCATCAATTCAGCTCCAAATTGCCTATGAAATATATAGAAACCAATAGTGATTACCAAAGATAATCCGGATTACATATTTTAAATTCGGATTATTATTATATGCAACCGTGGCTAATTTGAGTCAGATTAATGAAAATCTGGTCCGTTTTCAAAGTAATCCAATTGCAACAATGACGTTAACATATCATATTGACTTACTTAACCTGAACTTGTAATTCTATCTCATTTCAAAACAGTTAAATAATGACAGTGGATGTCCATCGCGATGTTTCAATAGGATGAGGATAAATCTGTTTACATTATGACCTCCAAATTTGTTACAATACTCGACAAATAAGCGAATATTCCATCTATGACCAGCATTCGCTGCTAAATAGGCCTTTTACTATAGGGGTTTTGTTGTGAATTTTTCATTCTTGTCCAGCAAATTCACAACAGGAGAATAATGTGTGTAGCCTATGTGTAATATAAAGGACAAACCTCAAAGTTGGATAGATGATACAAATACGTAAGGAATATGGCATCTGGTATACGTTACTCCAACAATCAACAAAATCATATGATTGGCTTTTATCAAGATAGCAAACTACGCAGCTATATAATGTGTTCTGAGTAGAATTGAGGTTAAGTATGACGAATCCACAAAGTTGCCTATGAATTTTCTTCCTCTGACACATATCGTCAAGTTGGTTACCTGGTTCGGTTTTTTCCGAGGTTTTTCCCAAACGTAGGTAAATGCCAGGTAACCGATGGCGAATCCTCGGCCTCATCTCGCCAAATACCATCTCTCTATCACCAATCTCATTAACGCTAAATAACCTCGTAGTTGATACATCGTCGTTAAATAAAAAAAGACGAAATCACTGGCATTCCTCGAGACATGATACATCAAGCATTCCAAAGTTTCCACACCAGGTTATCAGAATGTGTAGGCCGAAATGGAGCACATCTTTCCGATGTCATCTTCAAGAAGTGACATGACAAGTGACATTGTGTAATAATAGCAACATAAATGGCATATTCTGTACATGCACTTCCATAAATAAATAATGTTTGTGCTGTGCCATTTACGTTAATTCAAAATTTGTTGGTTCCTTGCGCCACCCTGTATATACCACTTGGGCCTACGTCCAATACGTGGTACGAAAACCCTCTTAGCTTTTATCAATTTAATGTTGTAGTATGCCGATAAGCTGTTAATATTTGACTATAATTATTTATTTGCTGTGCCACCTTTGCTTATCTTAAAAGTTAATAATTCACATTAACATTTTCGATACATTTGTATCATCTTCAGATGTAGAAGCAACCCCATCTAACGAAGTCAAAAACTGGCTAACACAGCCAACAAGTGTTTTACAGTGTTTTTAAAAGTGTTTTTACAATGTTTTACATTTCTTTGATCACATTTATAGTTTTATATAATTTTTAAATAATTTTAAATCTTTTAATTGTACTACATGCACTGCAAGTGATCTTAACTTAATATAACAAGTGTATCATAGACCAACCTAAGTTAAGTTAGAGCAATTCACACTAACATGATCCGAAAACCATCATAATAAGTTCCATACCATAAGGCAAGGTTTTCAACATAAATGTTCATTTAATACTCTACATCTGAAGATGATAGAAATGTATCGAAAACGTTAATGTGAATTATTAACTTTTAAGATAAGTAAAGGTGGCACAGTAAATAAATAATTATAGTCAAACCTCTTAGCTTTGTTACTTCCACTTATTATGGAAGAGTGGTTTGCAGAGCAAGATAAAGTTTCTTGAAGCTTGGAATTGATTCACAAAGAATAAAGATACAAGATATCTACGCAGATTGACGCAGGTTTTATCAATAAATGTAAGTTATAAAAAATATATATATTTTTTTCTAAATAATGTTAATTTTGTGTTATTTTTATGCAAATGTTCCATTTTCTCAGAAACTATAAATTATAAAAGGATGAAATTTTAAACGACAATACACCAATGAAAGAGACGCATGTTAAGTAATGTATGTCTATCAGTTAGTTCAGAAAAATATTTTAGATAAAAAATAAGAAATTTAAATAAATATAATATAATTTTTTACAACTTATATTTCTTGATAAATCTGCGACAGTTCCCTTAGAAACTTTGTATCTTCATCTTGTAAAAATTTCAATACGATATCGACAGTAGTTTCTGAGATTATTGATCAATAAATAAGCAAATTTAACATTGGCGGTATGTAGCAGTAAATCTCCTCTTAAATCATTTAGTTGTGAACAAATTTCTAGAATGGGTCTCGAACTGGGGACAATAATAATGATTTGTTTTAGCTGGCAGAGATAAGGCCGTAAGACCTTCTCTTCCACTCAACCAGCAAAAAAGTGTACATACATATGCATGAACTTATAAAGAATTCAACAATTTTACAAAGAATTCAACAAGGGATGTGAAGGGTTAACTTGTAAGAATAAGATGAAAAAAAAAAAAGGATACGAGAAATTATATAACATTGTTATGGTCTCTCTGACATCTTTAATATTTTTCCTGCATGTAATAAATACTTATTTCTGAAAAGTAGACTACTCTCAGACATGTAGAGTTCTCTATTTTAACACAATTAATTTTTTATTTGTCCTATATAAAATATATTAAAATTTACATAATGCTTTGTGATCTAATTTTTCTTTTTTCACAGAAATTGACATTATTGTAGTCTACGTTTTGCATGAATTCATGCATGTTAAATCAGTGTACAAAGTTTCAGAATTCTATCTCAAATGGCTGTGGAGTTATGAAATAATGTGTAAAATTGTCAAATTTTGGAAAATTTAATTTAAAGTAAAAAGTGAATTTTAAAAAATATTATTAGTAATCTTTTTTATACTTTTATCAGGTATTTAAGTTCTAATAAGTCTTGTTGCGGTACTTTGTAATTTTTATCCAACTGTGAGTTCATTTCCTCATAAAATTTTAGAAGTGTAGAGACTACATTTTCTGATAATATTTGTGGGCGTTCACGTATATAGGCCTATACCCTTAATAGGGAAGTTCGCTACAGATGTAGATCTACGTAATTCCAAGTGTGCATGGATACAATGGCCGTGGAATAACGAAAGTTTTCAAGCTACAACTGTGTTGAAACTCGAGATACCAGAAACATTCTCCTTTGCACGTTCGCTGCTGAGAAATTTGAATCTCGGAAGCAGTGTGAGAGATGCCAGCTTTATAACGCGCGGAGAAGGTGAGAAGCATTCGAGGCACGCACGTCAACGGCTGAAGTAAAATCTGGCGGCCCAGTCCCCAGACACAACCCTCCGATAGCAGGCCAATTCATATTTTTATGTACTGGAGCAGACTGCTCCGAACTGGTAAGTCTTACTTCTGAACAGATAATTTTCAATGGCATCGTCTGTTAACAGCTCGCAGAATATCGCTTTCGGCAAATGGAAATTCGTTTAAAAATTCTTTTGTCGTATCTAGAGCTTGAGTTTGGTCACAATTTGGGTGCCTGGCGATCATAACTAGCTTCGCTTGGTACGGAGAGCACTGCGAGTCAAAGCAGTTTAGACTAGACTACAGTGAAGCAGTGCATTCTGGTACTATATTGTGTTTACATCTGTTTATTCGTAAGGGCTATTCCATATGAAATCGATCAGTAAAAAATCTTGCATTTTTTTAATACTCTAATTTTTTCCCTATTTATACAAGGTGCTGAGGAGAGTGCACTTTCAAAAATATACTATCGAAAGTCAAACGGTTTTCGTACTATTGAGCGACAAATTTAGCGTATTTTATAAAAACAAGCCTCTTTCAGCGTTCAGAACTCTGGAACCATTTACTGCAGAACATTGAACGGGAGCTCATTTTGAAGCTGACATTTGGTAGATTATGTTAAGAAGTAATCCTTATTTTTATTGTATACAGAGAGACAGATAATCTGATTTTACTTACTTTTAGGCTTTTTGCCCATTTCTAAAAATGTAAAAAAATTTTGAGAAAAAACCTTGCATTATTAAGAGGGATTCGGCATTGTTTGCTTAGTGGCTCGGCAATAAGTTTCGAAGGTATTAAATAAATTATTTTGACACGTCTGGACTTGAACGGCGCAGTACCGCACGCACTGGCCGAGAGCTGAAGATAACTGATCGTTGGGCGTCATTTTACTCCTGTGTTTATGAAAACTTGTGACAAAGCTAATCCAGCTATGCGCTACTAGACGAAACATCACGTGTTTATGTCTTCTGGCCTTGCTTGCCTAGGGTAGCTCCCGCCTCACAGTCAGCTGGTTACTTCACGCGCGTACTATTTATTTTCTTTATTTGATATTTTCAATACTTTCTTATCAACGGTGCACCAGTAACAAGTATGTCTTTATTTGTACTGTCAATGCGGAATCTAACCATATATTTTAAAAATATTTTTTCGTGGGCAAAGGCGTCTTAATGAGGAAAAATCTAAATTTCTCCATTTCCATAAAAAGTAAGGAAAACTGTTTACATGTCAATATAAACTTTAACTTCTCAGCATCAAAATAAACCATGATTTTGATCACTGAGTGAAAGGGTTTCGGAGCCACAACAGTTTAAAGTTGCTAATTTTATGAAAATACGATAAATTTAAATATTATTAATTTAAACACTATGAAGTTCTGATGCCTCAAACTTTGCACAAAGCATTGTATCACAGTTGTCAACGGACAGAAAAAGTTTCATTGTATTTAAAAATGGCAAGGTCAATTTTCTCTATATTTCGGTCGATTTGAGATGGAATAGTTCGTATAGAAGATTTCACATTAAGAAAAAAGCATTGAGCATAAGGGGCTATTACATCAAATGACCAGTTGCCATAGAAACGCCAACCTACTACATAGCTTCTACATGTACTAGGCAAGGCCCACGAAACCAATGCTTTTTCTTAACGTGGAATCATCTTATATGTGTTATAAATCGGCGAACAACAAAAATAGTATTTATATACAACATACCAATTAGATTTAAAACAATAATAAAGACAGTATTTATTTAAAAGCAGCTTATATGCAATAGAAGATTATTTCTACCAGAGATAGAAAAAAACTTTAAAATTTTCAGAAGCCAGGACATTTTGCCCAGACATGCAACGATAAAACCATTCGATGTTAGATGAAGATACTTTTACTGAAATACAGAGTGTCCACAAAAAAACTCCGTGATTATAAACGAGTATATCCTCTCTGTCGGTAGCTCAAAGTACACACCGCATGTTACACAATTGATATAAAGGCGATATTATGACTCAAACCACACTCGCTTCAAAATAGGCATATCTCCTGGAATTAACTCAGTGGCACCGGAGATATGATGTCGCAGCTCCTGCAGATTCTGAGGCGTTGGAGTTATGTAGATTATGATCTTTTATATAACCACTAAGAAGAAATCACAGACATTCAAGTCGGGGGACGTCGGTGGCCACTTGCAGAAGATGTCTTGGTCTCCAACGCGTCCAATCCACCGTCCTGCCAGTTGTTAAGATGGTCATGAACATTTGTTACAATGCAATAATGCAAAAATAACAAAAGACTGGCAAACCTGAACAAATGGAACCCATATTAACAGCTTCTATTCGCTTCTACTGCAACCTATTGTTTTTGCCACTAATTAGATATAACGCAATATTCTGTGAGTCGTCCTTTCTTATGACACTAGTATAAAGTTCTTAATGAACACCATTACGAAATTATAGCCGTTTGTAATCACGAAAGGTTTCTGTGGACATATTGTATATTAAACAATATTAAATATCTATGTAATGCAAACACACGCTCTCAGAGACCTCTGTGCTCTTCGCTGAAGCTACATAGTGACCTTGAGACGCGCAACAAGTATATATACGTATATATCAATTTAAAAGCACATTCAAATTTGAAAATTGTGCTTTCAATAATTGTTCCTTTTAAAATTATTCACGTTTATTTTTTATTTCATCATCCTTAACTAAAACTTTTCTTGTTTGTTTCATCATCCCTAATTAAAACTTTTCTAACACTTGTTTATATTATTTAGGTTATGTTATAGCTTCTGCTATATGATATTATGGATAGTCACGTATCAGAGATTCTTTAATATTAAGATTTATTGAAAGTCATCTGTCAAGTGACGTTGATTACTGGAATCCGGATAATTGAAGTGGAATGCAACTGTTTTAATAAAAATGAAACTGAATCGACAAAGCCTTCTTAACTAGTAACCGTCCACAGAGTTCAATGAAGATTCCATAGTTGGCACAACTGATAACAAGAAAACAGCTAATCATAACACACTACTGCCATCTAGCGTAATATTTGTAATATTGAGATGGTACAGTAATACATTTGAAGACATTTGTATTTTCGTAAGTCAATGAATATTTTATTGTATTGGAGTAGGACTTCTAATCTTTCTATACTTTCTTCTAATCGTGTAATAGTCAATTAAATGCCACTCGAGTTTTGATATTCTCTAGATAAATCAAAACCTCTAGTGAGATTACTGTTGATAACAATTTAAAAAAAATAGGGTACTGTTGGCTGATAGATTTTTCTTCTTCTCGACACCAACTTCTTTAGGTTGTTCTTTGCTTTTCTCTGATTTATTAATAATTTGTTGAAAAATGATACGAAACAAAAAAGAGAAACGTGTATACACGGATTCCATTTTTGAATAAGGTTTATTGTATTCATTACAAACATAGTAAGAGCACTTAGTCAGTGTTCATATACTGTTTTCTATTGTCTGAAATTCACACACGTTAACTTAAGAATACAAGCGGAGGAATGGAGGCTTGTAATACATCTGCTTTTGTTGGGAGTAATCATATCATACGCACAGAGAGAGAGAGGGAGGGACAAAGAGAACGATGGAGAGTGGTAGAACTCGACAAGACACGAAAACAATAGCGTCGGATTCCTGCTAATTAGTAACTAGTGCTACGCCGGCCATCTTCCACCTATTGTTACTCAACTAGCATGAACGAAAACAAGATACACTGCGAATACATTGCAGAAAGTCTGCAAGCGTGTATCAAAACGCGTAGAGAGAGGCGAATTTGTGTTGAGCTCACTAATTAGGATCATTAAAGTGTCATTAATTCACGAGTCGATTCATTAAAAAGTTAAGGATCTAAATTGCTTCTGCAACAAACTTCACTTAGGAGGTAATAGAAGGGTTGAAGACCGCTTAAAAGTCCAGTTCTTTCCTGCTTACTAGCAGTCTACAGAAATTACATCAGATTATTAGTCAGGTGTTAGTACTTAGAATTAAATTCTCCGCACGGCATTTCTTTCACTATATTGATGCCAACGGGACTAACATCGCCATAACAAAAGTTGACAACAAACACACCTTCAAAATATATAGAAAACCAACCACCACCACCACACACATACACAACACATCTAATCACCCCACACAACACAAACATGCTGCATTCAGGACAATGGCACACAGATTACTCAACATACCCATGAGCCATCAACACTACAATGAAGAAGTGAACACAGTCAAATACATAGCACAAGAAAATGGTTACAACCCAAACAAAATAGACAACATCATAAAGAAGACAAAACAAAAACTCAACAAACACAAAAACACACGAAACACAACACAACACAAACACAAGAACACAAGAAATACACATCACACTAATATACGAAAACAAAAAACACACACAAGATCGCATCCTCATTCAGAAAACAGAAATACAACATAGCATACAGAACAGAAAACACACTAAAAAGACATCTTAACACACAAACAACGCCAACAAATAAATACAACCACACTGGCGTATACAAACTCACATGCAATAGTTGCGACAGTTTCTACATTGGACAGAGAGGCAGATCATTCTAAACTCGATACAAAGAACACATTAAAGCAATAACCAGAGGACACAATACATCTACATATGCCGAACACATAACTAATGCTAACCACACATACAATAACGTAAATACAGACATGGAAATCCTACACGTACAATCCAAGAACTCAAACATTAGAACAATATGAAATATACAGACACACCAAAACACACACTGATCAAATTCTCAACACACAGATCAATTTCAGAACACACACACTATTTGACACCACATTTCAACACTTTTCAACAATCGAACGCACCCACACAACAGGCAGCGAAGTTCGAGATGACGCCGAGATCTAGTAGGCTCTGAAGATGGTGTGATGTAACACCGAAACAGCTGTAAGCCGCACATGCTTACATAATTAACACGAGTAAGATCGCCATTTAATCAATTATTTATAATTCTACTGTAAATGGTGCAAGACCAATACTCATTATACCTAGAGAACATTTGGGCCTTTGAGTATAAATAAGTGTACAATGTCCATATTTCACATTAAAAAAACCACATTTTTGTTCATTAATTGGTTTGTTTCACACATTAGAGAGTTTTCTCACCCTGCTGGTACGCTCAACGGTTAATGCTATGTTGACGTCATTGATGAAAGAGCCAATCAGAGCCATTCACTTCACGTTATTTCAATAGCGGACCCGTCATCACTAGATAGATAACGTGGACATGAAAGAAGTTTACAGTAGACCTAATTCTGATTCAGTACCACTGTGGATGATATTCATCTACTTAAAATAATCCAAGATTGATAAATTATTCAGGCCGAAGAACAAGAAGGCTAAGGAAAGAATTTTTCCTTCAGATTCCGATAAACCAGTCATGTCAATTGATGCCCATATGAGCAAGCGCGCGCTTTAGAGCTCAGGAGAGCCTGAGCGCTTTACAGCGGAAAGGAAAGAGACAGACGAAAGAGGTGGTATATGCCGCTTGGTCGAGCTATATTCAGGGATGGCCAGCACTGATTCAATGGATAAAGGGAAGAGAACTTATTAAAACTGTATCCATGGTAATTTTTAGATTTTTCTGAGAAGTATAAGTGCATTATAAGAATGTAAGTTTTAATTTTAATGCTCATTTTTCACAAGTTTGTTTTTTATTCAAAAGAAATATTTTCTCAATTTTTTTTTACAGAAAAGTGAAATTTTCAGGTATAGGCTTATTTATTTAGTAGCCTTACAGGTACTGAAAGAATGTTTCCGTAAATATAATGTACCTAAATATGTATTACTGATGATAGTTTATTGAAAATTTTGAAAATATTGGGATGGGAAGTGTTTGTAAGGAAATGAATTAACAAAGCAACTATTGTTACATCATAAACAGAAGATATGTGCTCATGTGTTGTAAAAATGCCAGCTCTATAGCTTGAGCAGATTTCGAAAAAATAATTTAATATTCTGATGATAGGAAGTTGCTCACAAATATCACCTTAAAAGCATAATGCGATAAGAGTTTTGTTATGTAATATTAGTTACATTTAAAACAGATACAGTACCTAGGTAACTTTGCTTTGTACTGTAATATTGTTTTCATTAGTTTATTGATTACTTTTATAAGGCTAAATATACCATCAAGTTGAATTCCAACTTATGTCATACTCAACCTTTTTTTTATTTTTATTTTTTTTGATACCACTTTCTTTATGAATGATGTGTTTCATCCATTTAGTACAGTATAGTTGTACTGCTATGGAATTTAAGTGAATATTCCTCCTTAACTCTCTATTATGTTATTAAGATTTAAAACACAAGTGCAATATTAAGAAATCAGTGTTAGTACTTTTGTTTTACAGACAATATAGATAATATCAAACAGAAAGAAGCAATATAAAAATAACGACATAAAATTTCACGTTCCGTTTGAAGTTTGTGCACCACTGTTTTCTTAATCCAACAGGCTGCTTATTCATATACATAACCCTTCCTCTTTCCATACTTAGCGCTTGCTGCCCGCGCATGACGTCAAGGTCAGAAAAATGCGCTTGCTTTGACATCACTGCGATAGACTAAAGGTTGAGTCGTGAGTACTCATTCAGTCACTCACTTACAGTACACGTTACTTTCTCAGGCGAAAACAACAATATTACCTTCAGAACGGAATTTACAAATCCAAATCCTTATGAACAAGAAGAAGAAGAAGAAGAAGAAGAAGAAGAAGAAGAAGAAGAAGAAGAAGCAGAAGAAAAAGAAGACGAGGGATATATTTTATTAACCACTTCCTTTATTATCCCGAGTTAACTCGGGTTGCTAACATGTGTCAAAATTTATTAACCCAACTCGTTTGAGTCCCATTGTCTATTTCATAGTGATTTTTTAAGTATGTAAGAAAATTAGTGATGTACAGTGATTCTGCAGTTTTAAATGACCTCTTTACGAAAATAAAAAATATGACACTTTTTTTTCACAAAACTGGTAAAATATATAGTAAGGGAAGAGGTTAAGAAGGTTTTAGTTATTGGCGGTAGAATGGTTGTTATGTGACTATAGCTCCGTCACATTTTCTCCGTCAAAGCGATGCGCACGTTTTCATATTACCTGCAGAAAAGTGTCAACATGGGAAGAACATACTTTCACTCAGAGATAATCGCAGTGGACGAAGAAGCTCTTCTATATTGCTGAACAAGGAAATCGATTTGTCTCCTAGTTACACGGTGTTACGTAAATCGAGGCGAAGCGCTCGAAACAATCACTACTTTGCAGGGTTCAACCGAATAACATTAATAACACCCCTCCTCGTAAAAACCCAATTTAATGCTTTAAAAGTTCTCTCATTTTTTTATCCTTTCTTTAAAATTACAAATGAACTCTCTTTTCCGTTTTAACATTTTTTTATTCCTCCATTAAAATAAGAAAAGCAGGGGAACAACCAAGAGTTCCCCCTTCCCTCTAACTCACCCTTCCTTCTTTTTCATCTTACTTCATATCCGCTTCTAAGCTTCTACCATTCTTCTCCGGCTGCCTTTTACCACGTCCCTTCTCTCTCCGTTTCCATGGCAATAATTCCCTGCAGTAATAGCCGGCTGGAGTATATATATATGAAGAGCCGAGATGCAAACTAATCTTTGTCACAAATTTGCCAGGCGTTCAAAGAACTGAGGAGCTCTACCAACTCGCTATGGGGTCACATTCAGCAAGTCTGTGTGGTGAAGACGCCTAAAGCGACGCTCAGATGGGATTATAAATATGCACTCAGTTCCCAGAAATCAAATGCTCCCAATTTTGTTATCCGCATATCCAAGAACTCCTTGTACATTTCTGTTAAAATTTGTAACTTTTACTTTATAAATACAGGGACATCATTTTATTTTTACTTCAATTTTATTGTACCTGAGTTTTTTAATGTACTTCACTCCCACCCCTTCTACTAATGAAGTTCAACCGTCCTCCACACAGATCCAAGACCGCATATACAGTCATAGTAGCTTTACGTTCAGAGTAAACAGTACGTTCCAAAAATATGTTCGCGTTTTCCAGTGACGAAAGAGCTTTCAATATTGAATCATTTTCGCACAGGTACTGTCGTCCATTTTCCTACGTCGCATCCCGGTTTCCCCCACCCGCTTCTATTCGCCTTTCTGTAAAAGCTAGTGACCGGGCTGTCTTAGCTCTTTTCTGAGAACATTAATTTCTGTTAGGAATTGGACGTCTACGTAATATTACACCCATACAATTGTTTAAAATAACTTAAATAAAAGGGCCTCGTTAAGTAATTAACTGTCATGTGATTTCCTCCCTTTCTACGATCCTGCGACATAACCATTTGGACGGACAGTAGATAGCATGTCCAAGTAATTTTATCTTTTCGGGTCGGGCAGAAGTGAAGATTGAATTTACAGGACGTAAGGTACTCTTTTATAGAGTAGGTACAGAATTATTTCAACATGAGTTACTGATACGAAGTACGAACCTGGTAATTGGAATTACGTACAATAGTCTATAGTCCGATAATATGGATATTAGAACTGAAGCCTGTATCGAAATGAACAGACACCATTTTCAAAAATGTGTTTAAATATCCATATTATGATTATTTTTCAATTTAACTTCATTCTCTATATTGTACGCTAATGTACTGTAGACAGTATAATATACACCGCATAATGAATACGTCCACATGGACAGCTCAGCTCGTGAATAAAAAACACTTATTAATGATACAGTACTGCATTTTGATTAAACAAAAACCTAATGAAAATTATCAAAGTCAAAAGCGTGATATTTCCTAGTTTACGTAAATGGATGAACAACTTTTCTTCCCTCCTATACCTAGTAAAGTGATTTGTTTATATTTTACGCCAGTATCATCGAACTCCAGTCGTGGAAGGGGGTAGCAAACGGTGTTTACGGTTCTCAATCTTGATCCAAAGGTATAGCGAGGTTAATATTAGAAATGTTTTTGAAGTTAATTCCTTTCCGTGGTACTGTGTTCATAACCATGTTGAATTCGTTTTCTCAGAAGAGGATCAGAAGTCTAGGAGAAGAATGCAGCCTTAATTAAGGCTTTAAAATAAAAGGATGTACAGTAATAACAAGAAAGATAGCATTATAGCAATAGTCTTTCAAATGTGTGGATACAAAAGGCAATTATCAAACCAAAAGCGAATCTGTCAATGTGTGCCACACAATGTAGTTTACAATATTATATTGCCATGAATAATATCACGGGCGAGTTTCATCTAGTCGATAATTTCACAAGCGCGGTGCGAAGAGAGGGAGATAATCTGAAAACCCGAATCCAGGAGTGATATTACGCATTTTAAAATCCGCTATTATAAATTCTGTAAAATTAAATTAATTTATAACCCCATTCAGTCCCTCTATTAAATATATCCGAGCGTACATGAATGAGGGCCTCAAGTGGAATGTCCAAGTCACACACACACACATATAAGACCGTTTTCTCCATTGTACATTCATTAAATCGCCTGAAAATTTTCTATCCTTTCAATTAAAAAGAATTCCCATACAAACATTGGCGATGTCACATTTCGATACGTTATTAGCAGAAGAGGAGATGATATTAAAGGACATTTGATATTCATTATATTATATTATGTTATATTATATTATATTATATTATATTATATTATATTATATATTATATTATATTATATTATATTATATTATATCATATTATATTATATTATATTATATCATATTATATTATATTATATTATATTATATTATATTATAATATATGTATTATTATATTATATTATATTATATATTATATTATAGTTCACTGAAAAAGTACATACAAGTAATCATACTATTTTTAAATACAATTTCTACAATTTAAATATTTAATATACAAAAAAGTTTTGTTTTATCTTGCACTTGCGTTTAGTTTTGTGCAAGAATCGACTCATTTTATTATGTTGTTACCTGCTACTTCCTTCTATACTTTACATCCATAACACAAAAAAAAAAAAACAAGCGTTAAGCATATTTGTTTAATAATCCTTATTCTTATTATTTGTTTTCTTATTTATTTATTTGTGTACTTTTTTTTTCATTCAATTCTAGCTATTTCATTTATTCTTTCCATTCTAATTCTTTTAGTCAAAAAAGATGTAAACCTAATTGCTTTTGTAATTTTGTGTTGTTATTACTATCCATAAGTTTTCTCATAGCTATTCTTTATTTATTTGTAGGAACTTTTCTTTTATAAATTTCATCTGTATATCTTCTGTATTTTGACATTCAAGAACGATGTGAATGTCATCTTCTCTCCGTCCACATAATGGGCACATGCCTTGAGGTATATTAACTCTATTACTTCTTAATTTCCAGATTTCTAGTCTGAACCAGGCCAGTCCAAATTCCTCTTTCATATTCATATTATCTATGTATGTAGGCCTACTCCTTACCCATATTTTTTTATATACCTACTATGGGATATGGTACTGGAGCTAAATGACAGCTGTGAGCAGTATGGGATGAAGATAAATGCAAACAAGACGAAGACCATGGTCATAGGAAGAAAAATAAATAAGATAAACTTGAGAATTCTACATGAGGCAGTAGAGCAAGTGGACAGCTTCAAATATTTTTTATGTACTATAAGCAGTAACATGAGCTGCTGTCAGGAAGTCAAAAGGAGAATAGCAATGATAAAGGAAGCTTTTAATAAAAAAGGAGCATCATCTGCGGACCTCTGGGAAAAGAACTAAGGAAGAGACTAGTGAAATGCTTTGTACGGAGTGTGGCACTGTATAGGGCAGAAACACGGACCTTACGACGAAGTGAAGAGAAGCGAATAGAAGCATTTGAAATGTGGATATGGAGAAGAATGGAACGTGTGAAGTGGACAGACAATAAGAAATGAAGCTGTGTTGGAAAGAGTGGGTGAAAAAAAGAATGATGCTGAAACTGATCAGGAAGTGGAAAAGGAATTTGTTGGGTCACTGGCTGAGAAGAAACTGCCTACTGAAGGATGCACTGGAAGGAATGGTGAACGAGAGAAGAGTTTGGGGCAGAAGAAGATATCAGATGATAGACGACGTTAAGATATATGGACCATATGAGGAGACAAGGCAGAAATTACGAAAGATTGAAGAAAGCTGGGTCTGCAGTGAAAGACATGCCCTTGGGCAGAATATTAAATGAATGAATGAACATATATGTATAACTAGTGGCTTGTGCACCAAATGCTGCGAACTAAGTTCATTAGACGTTCAAATAAACATTTTTCAGATTTATTTTCAATGAAGAATACCAGACATTCTGAAAGTTATTTGCTTCCATAGTAATGAAAGATACTCTCTCTCGAGCCAATACTGAAGAGAACCACGCATATAAATATCTACACCACAACGCCATTAAATATATGAAAAAGACCCAACCCCACTTGATTAATAACTATAAAAATATTTGATTTTTAATAATATTATTATCTTACGTAAGTTTCATAGCTTTCAGTAACATATACTATATATACTATATAGCCGCCACTCAGCAAAATATAGAAATCAAAATCTAATTTAAGTTATTCTCTACATCTGCTTATATAACCCCAAAACGTTTCACTTTCATATCATCAATATAGCATTAATATGTATAATTAATGAAAAATAGTCACAGCACGGCATTAACTACAATAATATTTCATTTCTAATGGTAATAATGTCATCAAACCACCTCAAGTTTTGTAGTTTTTAATATCCAATACACAGCTGTACCCAGAAAATTACACACCACAGAATCGAACCTGTAAATTATTTTTAATAAGTTAAGTTTTTAATAACCAATTTAATTTGAGCTCTAAATATGTCAGCATTCTTGCAGATCATGGCCTTCGTGTAATATTGTTTACTGTAGTGTGTGTTTTGTTTTAGTCTGAAATGCAATTAGCTAGTTCTCAAAACTGACGACAGATGGATTTTGGAAAATAGGACAATTTTGTTGAAAAATTGACATTTCACTGAAAACTACTATTTTCCTGAAAAACTTTGAGTTCCAAGCTTCAAAATGAGGGGTCATTTATTAAAATCCGTTCAGCCGTTTTCCCGTAATTTCCATTACCAGTTCAGATTATATATACAGGATGTATATAAATTGGTGTCAAATATTTCGGGGACGTGTTCTCAACACCAAAACAATTAAAAAAGTTAATAAGAACATGGGTCTGAAAACCATTCGTTAGGGAGTTATTAAAGAATTTGTCCCTTCATTGACCGCTGATTGTTTGATGGTTTTTTGTTTGTTTATATTTTGTAGAGCAAATAAATCAGAAGAAAATGTAATCTGTGAGTGAGCAGAACGAAATGATTTGCATCATTTAATTGATGATGTGCTTCTGGACGTCATCCAACGAATGTGTTTTAACACGATGCTGCTCCAGCTCATTTCAGCCTGATAGTTCGTAATTTTTTTAATGATCGATTTCCCCAAAGATGTATTGGTTGAAGAGGATTCAGTGCATGGCCTGCTCGATCGCCTGATTTCAATCCAATGGATTTCTTCGTCTGGAGACATTTAAAGTCCCTGGTTTATGCGACTCCTGTACTTAATGTTGATATTCTGAGAGCGTATCCAAATGGATTTCACGAAATACGAAACACTCCAGGAATTTTCAACAGAGTACGCCAGAGCATGTAACGCAGGCTTAGGGGATACATCGAATCAGGAGGAAGCCACTTCGAGCAATTTTTGTAACATTAAATTTTGTCTTGTAACTCTGAAATAAATTATTTTGAGACCAATGTTCATATGAAACTTTTGTAATGTTTTTGTGTTACGAACACATCCCCGAAATATTTGACACCAATTTAGATACACCCTGTAAAGATATTTTACTTCTCAAATAAGGATGAAATCCTGGTTCCCTTATTTGTTGGCGCAAACACTACAGATGAGTACAGAGCCAAATGGTTAAAATGATGTAACAAAACTGTGGTCAACTTGAGAGTCGATAACGATGATAGATAAAATTACAGCCCACTTTGATGTCAATATGAGAATCAGATCTTTCCATTCGTTAAATAGTAATACAAATGTTTTAAAAACAGATACATAATGGAATAACACAAAGAACCCTACACCGCAGCAGAACTATCAAGGGGAGAGGGAATTCAATTTTAAGTGCGCACCCAAGTAGAACAAAATTTTAAGAGACACAGCGAAAAAAAAAAAGAGGAAATCGTGTCAAAAGAAGACAATGCAAATAGGCACAAAGCACTGTAGCACATCAAGTTACATTGCGATTGTGTGTATGTATGTGTGTGTCACGCTCCCCTTCTCTGGAGCTGTCATTTTCTGAGAGGGAAAGAAACGAAAACAAAAGAATAAAGGATCCAGTAAGCTACGATATTGTACTTTTTTCTCTCTTCTCTTTTTTTGTACAGGTTTCAATGGACGCATAAATGTAACAACAGATTTTTATCTTGGAAAAAGAGAAAAGAATTGTACATTACTAAATTATGAAAACTTGAAAGCAAAGAAAACGTGTGAAAGACATTGTAACTAACATCTGTTTCATCTTTCTCTGCTATTAAGGTTATATCATTCTAGAGTTAATATTTAACTGGGTATATTTCTATGAAAAAAGTTAGAACAATTATAGTCAGCGTGGATAAGTATATATCACCATTATCATCATATTCACTAACAAAAGTGTTAAGACTGTTTAATCCAACACCACAAAACTCAAATATCTGTTAGCTCCAAATCGTATTTGAGAAATCTTGGATTATTAATTGACAGAGACCAAACTGAAATAATCAAGTAGCACACATATGAAATATGTAGATTATATAGCTTACTCCTTCTCTAAAAGATATGCGAAACTATCTGCCACACAGGCGTATACAAACTCAAATGTAACACCTGCAACAACTTCTACATAGGACAGACAGGCAGATCATTTCGAACACGTTACAAAGAACACATCACAGCCAGATTTGCAAAATTTTAGTATCAGGAATTTCAAAAATAGCGTTAGGAATTTAATTTTTAAAGAATATATATTGATTTAATATGTATATGTATTTGTATGACTTAAATTGTTAAAATTGAAATTGTATTTTTAAATTTAATTTAATCCTGTAATTTTTTTTTCTTGGCCCAGTTTGTGTCAAAAAATTATCTTTGTGTTTATCTTTGTGTTTAGATATCTCCCTGAGCACGAGTTTTTTACTCCTTCAGGGAAGAACTAAGATTGTATTTCTGTCAATGTTATTTTATTAACAATATACAACAATAAACAACAACAACAATAAACTACAATAACAAAATTACAAAATGCCTCCACATATGCAGAACACATCACAAATGCCAACCACACCTACAGAGACATCAACACAGACATGGAAATACTGCACATCCAACCAAAAAGCCAGAAACTCAACACACTAGAACAATATGAAATATACAGACACACGAAAACACACCCCAACGATATTCTCAACACACAACTCAATTTCAAAACACATACACTCTTTGACTCTGTACACTACGAACGCACCCTCACAGGAAACAAGAGGCGCCAAGACCATCAACGACCAGTTTGAAGATGACCCATAAATAGGTCGAAACATGTAAACAAGGTACGTTAAAATTTAACACAAGAAAGTTCTTATCATACATATTCCGAAGTGATACAGTGTTAAAAGTTGTGTAATCAAGATGAATAAGTCCACACCTGTGGAGTAACGGTCAGCGCGTCTGGCCGCGAAACCAGGTGGCCAGGGTTCGAATCCCGATCGGGACAAGTTATCTGGTTGAGGTTTTTTCCGGGGTTTACCCTCAACCCAATACGAGCAAATGCTGGGTAACTTTCGGTGCTGGACCCCGGACTCATTTCACCGGCATTATCACCTTCACTTCATTCAGACGCTAAATAACCTAGATGTTGATACAGCGTCGTAAAATAACCCAATAAAATAAAAAAAAGATGAATAATTTCTTTTAGTTGTTGTTGGCGACCTTATAAGCTTAAGTAAGGGGTAATACAATTTTTACAAGTCAATTCTGAAGGAACATTAATAGAACACAATAACAACCTGGAGAATAGGAACAGAATTGCAATTTTTTAACGTCTTGACATCTCAGAGTCCTGCTCACACGCCATAGGGTAATCAAAGCTCGGTTTTTCACTAATAAAAGTAAGTCCAGCCAGCGACCGCTATACTGCGTCACTCCGAGCAGGCAGCACTTGAGGTTAAACGGGCCGTGTCTTCCAGGCCTGCCACCACCGACTGCGAGGGCCGTGTTTCATTACGTGTTAATAGCCATGAGCTCCAATGGGCCGTGAGCTCGCTATGCTAACGATTCCATCACACTACTCGAGTTTGTATAAACGCGCAATTACACTCTAGATATCTTAATGGCTGATTATAATGCCGATAACTTCATTTGGAATTGAGTGTTCATGAGCCTTACAAACGGATGAATGTGTATTTTTCTTCTCGTAATATAAATACTATCGGCATCAAGGGGTTTAACACAATACCAGGCTACATTAAATATTACTCTCTTATATAATACACAAGAAATAAAAGAAGGTGTTTTATGACGTTCTTAACACCGCAGTGGCTAAAGTGAAATGGAAGTTGTTAACTTTATGTTTTGTAATTTTTTTTTCGTTCCTTCTTTCTTTTTTTCCTTTTGAGAAAGAGAGAGAGAGAGAGAGATGTCCGGCAGACTTTAGGCAATAAAAACTAGAACACAAAGCTCATGAAATTCACCCAGAACTGATGAATCAAACTAATTTTTATTCCATGTAACGTATTTCATTTATTAACTTGCTATGCTAATGATGGACAGTTGTAGGAATGATCGTCACTCCAAGATGATTAAAAAGTTCGCATTTATTATTATTATTATTATTATTATTATTATTATTATTATTATTATTATTATTACTATTGCAAGGAGATGCACTATCACCTTTACTTTTTAACTTTGCTCTAGAGTATGCCATTAGGAAAGTCCAGGATAACAGAGAGGGTTTGGAATTGAACGGGTTACATCAGCTGCTTGTCTATGCGGATGACGTGAATATGTTAGGAGAAAATCTACAAACGATTAGGGAAAACACCGGAATTTTACTGGAAGCAAGTAAAGAGATCGGTTTGGAAGTAAATCCCGAAAAGACAAAGTATATGATTATGTCTCGTGACGAGAATATTGTACGAAATGGAAATATAAAAATTGGAAATTTATCTTTTGAAGAGGTGGAGAAGTTCAAATATCTGACAGGAACAGTAACAAATATAAATGATACTCGGGAGGAAATTAAACGCAGAATAAATCTGGGAAATGCCTGTTATTATTCGGTTGAGAAGCGTTTATCATCTAGTGTGCTGTCAAAAAATCAGAAAGTTAGAATTTATAAAACAGTTATATTACCGGTTGTTCTGTATGGTTGTGAAACTTGGACTCTCACTTTGAGAGGGGAACATAGGTTAAGGGTGTTTGGGAATAAGGTTCTCAGGAAAATATTCGAGGAAGATTGATGAAGTTACAGGAGAATGGAGAAAGTTACACAACACAGAACTGTACGCATTGTATTCTTCACCTGACATAATTAGGAACATTAAATCCAGACGTTTGAGATGGGCAGGGCATGTAGCACGTATGGGCGAATACAGAAATGCATATAGAGTGTTAGTTAGGAGGCCGGAGGGAAAAAGACCTTTGGGGAGGCCGAGACGTAGATGGGAAGATAATATTAAAATGGATTTGAGGGAGGTGGGATATGATGATAGAGACCGGGTTAATGTTGCTCAGGATAGGGACCAACGGAGGGCTTATGTGAGGGCGGCAATGACAGAACTCCACGCATTGTATTCTTCACCTGACATAATTAGGAACATTAAATCCAGACTTGAATAATTTCAAGGGAAAAATTGTTCCCGGGCCGGGTATCGATCCCGGGACCTCTGGTTGAACGTACCAGCGCTCTCCCAACTGAGCTACCCGGGAACTCCACCCGATACCATCTCAACTTTTCCCTTTATATCCACACAACTCGCACTCGATATGGGTCTCTGACGTTTCGTCAGCCCACGCGAGTTGTGTGGATATAAAGGGAAAAGTTGAGACGGTGTCGGGTGGAGTTCCCGGGTAGCTCAGTTGGGAGAGCGCTGGTACGTTCAACCAGAGGTCTCGGGATCGATACCCGGCCCCGGAAGAATTTTTCCCTTGAAATTATTCAAATCTGCTTCACAGGGAGCTTTACCTGAAAGACTAGATTTGCATTAAATCCAGACGTTTGAGATGGGCAGGGCATGTAGCACGTATGGGCGAATCCAGAAATGCATATAGAGTGTTAGTTGGGAGGACGGAGGGAAAAAGACCTTTGGGGAGGCCGAGACATAGATGGGAAGATAATATTAAAATGGATTTGAGGGATGTGGGATATGATGGTAAAGACTGGATTAATCTTGCCCAGGATAGGGACCAATGTCGGGCTTATGTGAGGGCGGCAATGAACCTCTGGGTTCCTTAAAAGCCAGTAAGTAAGTATTAATCATACAAAATTTCATAAAAGTAAAGCAAATAATTTTTCTTTTGGATTGAAGAACAGTTTTCGGCCATTAAGGATAACAAAATCTCATAAAAATAGAGCGAATATTAAGCACACAAAATTTCATAAAATTAGAGCAAATACGTCTTTTCTCTCTAGATTGAAAAACAATTTTCAAGCATCAAGCATACAAAATTTCACAAAAAAAAAAAACAGTAAATTTCTTCCTTTTGGAATGAAGAGTAATTTTCAGACATTAAGCATACACAATAAAATTGAATTCAAACGAAAACTTACTAGGCACTTGGTCAGTAACTGATTACTTGTAAATAGTTTCTTTAATCTATCACAAAATATTTCAATATTCAGTAATTTCATCACTATACAATTTTGTTATTCTAGATTTAATTTGTAATTCAGTAAATATAAAATATTCTTTGTTTCTCTATGATAAATTATCTAGCTTTAATTATTCAGGTAATCTTTTCGTACTTTGATTTTATTGTAATTGTAAATTTAATACTAACTGTAATATTATTTGTAATTGTAATTGTAAATTTAATACTAACTTAATTGTAATTTTATTGTTGATATTGTAGTTGGAACCTCCTGGTAGAGGGGCAGAGAAGGCCTGACGGCCTTATCTCTACCAGGTTAAATAAATAAATACTAAATAAATACTACAATTTCATGAAAATAGAGGAAATATATTTTAGTTTCATCCTCCTTGACTTGACCAGAGTTCTTTTAGGTATCGTAAATCTGTAACATGGGACTCAATTCCTAGATAGACCATGCTAAAGATTTCATCACGTTTCAAATCTACCGCCCTCTTCAAGATCTGTAAGCGGCATGGTTCGGTATTAGTGTTATAAAACGAGAAATGCAAAATAATTGTTAGGTCAAGTTCTACAGGCATTTGTTATGGTTTAGACTCAACTAACCCAGCCTCACTCAATTATCTCAAATACAATATAACAGCACATAAAACCAAAAATCAAACGAGCAGTGATTTATATCTTTCCATGACATTAGTCTACAATAGCACAAAAACTGCGAGGGTGGGGTGATTAATTAACCGACTAATTAATTAATTGGAGCCTAAAATCACGCAGCGAGAGTATAAAACATGGCTGTCATAAAATTCATTTCCAGTTAAACGAAAAAATAAAATGCATTCCCATAATAAGCTCATTAGGAACTCAATTATTTCATCCACTGATTAGACCGCAGAAAAGCAATATGTGTCGCGCGAACCCCCATTGAATTTTGCTTCAGTTTCAATACTGCCAATTGATTCTACCGTTACAGCGCACGAATGTCTTTTATTCTGACTATTACACTTTTATTACGTCATACTACTTTTGACCAATAAAACGGTACGAAAGGACGTCTTTCAAACAAATCATGGCTGCTTATCGCACAATTTTATCACTTTCCTAGCATTTGTTTAATTTTATCACTTTTCTAGCATTTGTTTGGTTTTATCACTACCCTCACATTTGTTTCTTTGTTCGTCAACATTTCAAACTGCAAATTCTTTACGATACTATAAAACGTGCTTTGCGATCGTAATTTGTTTCCCACATAAATAGTCGACTGAAAATGGCGGCTACGTTCAAACGTTTTGGTGAAGCTTTTTTTCAGACTAGTTTAATGAATTGATTTTCTGTTCATATGTTGAACAGTGATTATATTTTAAATATCTAAATAATTGTATTTTTACTTTACAAATGACAGTTCTAAGTAATTATCTTTACATTTCTAATGCATTCTGATTAACTGGTAACTTAGATAGGTTTCAATAATAGTATTTCACATTACTGTTATTATTATTATTATTACTATTATTATTATTATTATTATTATTATTATTATTATTATTTATGCATTTACATTAATTGTAGATCTGATTGAGTGGAAGAGAAGAACTTTCAAGGCTTTAACTCTGCCAGGTAAAATAAAATAAATTATTATTATTATTATTATTATTATTATTATTATTATTGTAACTTATGCATTTGTATTAATTGTAGATCTGATTGACTGGAAGAGAAGGCCTTAAAGCTGCCAGGTAAAATAAAATAAATTATTATTATATCATTATTATTATTATTATTATTATTATTATTATTACTTATGCATTTGTATTAATTGTAGATTGATTGCGTGAAAGAGAAGGCCTTAAGGCCTAAACTCTACCAGGTAAAATAAAATATATTACCATTATTATTATCATTATTATTACTATTAATAGCATTATTATTATTATTATCATCATTATTATTGGCCTTGCGCTGTTGTTTTGCACGTTAATATTCTAAATAAAAAATATTATTATTATTGTAACTTATGCATTTGTATTAATTGTAGATCTGATTGCGTGAAAGAGAAGGTCTTAAGGCCTAAACTCTACCAGGTAAAATAAAATGTATTACCATTATTATTATCATTATTAATTATTATTATTATTATTATTATTATTATTATTATTATTATGTCTTTGCTGATAATATTTGTATAATCCTGTATACAAATTGGTAATACTTTTTAATAATCAACTTACTTACTTACTGGTTTTTAAGGAACCCGGAGGTTCATTGCCGCCCTCACATAAGCCCGCCATTGGTCCCTATCCTGAGCAAAATTAATCCATTCTCTATCATCATATCCCACCTCCCTCAAATCTATTTTAATATTATCTTCCCATCTACGTCTCGGCCTCCCTTAAGGTCTTTTTCCCTCCGGCCTCCCAACTAACACTTTTAATAATCAACTCCTTTCCCTAAATTTTGAAGTATTAATTCTTGTAAATTAATCTTTTATTGTAATCTATGTTCTTTATTTTGTTGTTAACTCAAGTATTTAATTTGTATCATAGTTGTTCATTTTAATGTATTAATTGTATCAATGTGCTGGACTTTTATTGGCCAATGGCTGTTGTACAGCACATTAAATATAAGTAAATAATAATAATAATAATAATAATAATAATAATAATAATAATAATAATAATAATACTAATTATTATTATTATTATTATTATTATTATTATTATTATTATTATTATTATTATTATTATTATTATTAAGGGTTTAAGATTTCATAAATTGTTTTATAATAGGAATTCTAAATCTCTGTCTCCGGTCTGCAGATGTATTAAATATGCTAATTTGCATGGATTAACTTGGATCCATTTAATGTGTAGTATATACTTTTCGAGTTTTATGTCAGTTTTATTATTTATGCCATTGTTAGATATGTATCATACTATTCTCGTCATTTGCATAACTTTACAATATTAATTATATGATTCCTGTCTTCATTTATATGACTTCATTAATTCATTTATAATACATTTTATTTAATTGCCATCATTTTAATTATCTCACTGAACTAATTTTAATAATATTATTTGTGCTATTTATTTTGTTGCATTTTGGTCAATTGAGTAATGTATACTATTATATTGATTGTATTTTCATCTCATAGCCATTTTCTATCATTCATTCTCATCATCATTTGTTGTTTTGTTTCGTTTTGTACCTGTGCTAAACTGTAATTGGCCTTGTGCTGTTGTTTCGCACATTAATATTCTAAATAAATAAATAAATAAATAAATAAATAAATAAATAAATAAATAAATAAATTATTATTATTACCTATATTTTGCTATTGCTGACTCTTATCAAACGCTTTCTCAAAATTAACAAAAGATATTTCAGGATTATATTATATTAAATAATTCTCCTCCTTTTTCACTAAAAATTCTATGGAAAATATATTAATACGTATGACAGATCTTCCTTCTCGAAATCCCTGCAGTATATCTGCTATGTAAGCAGCCTATACAATCTTATAATGCTTGGCGCTTAGCCGACACTGCCTCTCTATAACTCAACTGATAAGGTCTAAATCAACTACTTAATGCCATCGTATTTCCTGGCATTGACACTCAACTCAATAAAGCAAGCATATCGTTACTCTAAGGTCTAATCCCACAATCTGGTTTTTCCATCCGTAGGAGGCGAGTGTTCTAACCTCTCAGATATACACAGTTCATTAAATTAAAAACAGGATATGACTTCATTAACACAGCGCACATCCAAGACGTGTCTCGATTTTCGATTTGATAGGCATATTTATAGACGGTCTTGGAAGAAATCCGCTCCAGTTATCTTGTCTTCTGCCTGGTGTAACTCCGAACATCCCGTCCCGAGCCCGCAAAACCCAACGGACATCCTGTGTATAGCGGTGTTCAAATGTTAGTCATTCCTGCTTTGTTTTTATATTGGATGCACTCGACACGTCGCGGAAATCAGTCTTGCAAGCGCAGGTTACAGCGAAAACTTCTATTATCAGGAATCAGCCTTTCAAACGATAGTCTATTTTTCCTTCAATATGCTCCAGATTCATTGTAATCTATTACTTGAAGTGATAATGTTTAAAGTTGTTACAGGCCTTACTATTAAATCTATTGTGTACATTTTATTCAACTTTCAGTTTCTGGTTTAATTATGTGAATTTTATTTGCTTGTAATTTACTACCAATATGTATTCCAATGTGTTTATTATTTATTATTGTTTTATCGAGTACATTTTATTGAATTATCGGCTTCTGATTTCACGTATTTTATTCTAACATCATTAATATGTATTCCAATGTGTTTATTTTCATTTTATTAGGTAAATTTTTATTTAACTGCCTCCTTTGGTATCACTATATAAATTAGTAAAAATGTTTATATTTCATGTAAGAAATTCTGAAGTCTATATTTCATTGAATTTTGAACACATTTTTAACACTGTGAATTTTTATGTGCTGAAGTGTTTTGTTTTTTATAATATAACAATTGAAGTAGTAAAATCAAATACAAACATTGAGTATCAAATAAAAATCAATCTTCTTACATATGAGATTGTGTCAGTTCAATTTTAAATTATTCAAACGAATTCTGCACATTATTTTCTTAAACGATATTTCTTCTCAGTACAATCCGAAACTCTGAAGAGAATAACATTCTAAACAATACCCAGTATCATAATATGCGACTAAAAACTCACACTTACATCATTCGCTTCACTTGGGACTACTTAATTGCTTAAATCCGATTCAGTGTATCTTGAACTATGTACCCAAGTTTTAATCCTGGTTGAGTGTAAGAGAAGGCCCTACGCCCTTAACCCTACCAGGTTAAATAAAGACATTATTATTATTATTATTATTATTATTATTATTATTATTATTATTATTATTATTACGTACTTACTTACTGGCTTTTAAGGAACCCGGAGGTAAGCATGCTATATTTATAGCCTACCCAAGGCTCTGATTTGTTGAAATTCTTTAGTGGATTCTTACACATCATTTACGAATGGCTGTATTAGTGAAAAAAATCATAAAAATTCGACAAGTGTATGGAAGAGATACCAGCCCAACATCTTAAGAAGTGTTGAATTACAAAGAATAGTGTAATCCGGTCTAGAAAGCCACCACTAACGGCTGGAGGATTAAAATACTGACTACATGGAACCAATGATCATTCGCCGTGTCAAATATGGGTTCAAGTCTCTTCAATAACTGTACTGTCGTTTCTTGTAAAAAAAAATGGGAACCAATGTAATATTTACCTTTCAATAATTAGATTCCTAGTTATTTACAATTGAGTAAACCACTAATAACCACGTTCAGGTTGGCCGACTCCGAGATATGAACTCTGGACTTCTCAAATGCGACTCTAGTATTTCATCACAGCCACCTGGCTTTATTTCGTTTTACGTTAATTCATTCCAAAACTTTAATCGACTTCGATGTATCGTCTTCTTGTAAGCTCAATTATTCAATCAAAATGTCCATTACCAAAAAGTACAACGCTTATTAGTGCCAAAAAATTCTCTTTCAATAAATTCTGGAGGATATTCGCTTTCCCACTTAACGAAAATTATGGCACTGTTTGGATGGAAGCTTCAGTGGCAAGCACTTGTATGCTGACAAGCCAAACGTGTGTGCTCGAGCGAGTTTTAAAATATGTACCTAGCGTCTTGTTTGTTTACAAATTACAGTACTTCGTTTTGTTTATTTTATACTCCGGACTGCTTGGTGTCTATGGTAACAAGAAAAGTGACGGCGGTATCTTTACAGTCCGGGAATCTGGGCCAATTTAATTTCTTTATGTCATTACCAACACATTACACGACAGAAGGCAATCTGGAGACATGAAATATTAAATTTTCTCCCCTTCCAGTCTTGCCAACGTCACCACTAGACCTCGGATTTTAGGTAAAAACCTATTTTGTTCCTCATAAAAGTAAATCTATAACATTTTGTAAAACCCGAGAGGAAACTAGTCTTAATTACGAATTCAGTGGTGTTGTAATTCCTCAAGAACAATGTTGTAAATACCTAGGAGTGTATTTAAACTCCAAACTTTCTTGGGGAGAGCATGTTGATAATGTTACGGGTAAAGCATGGAGGGCACTTCACTTTATTATGAGAATCTTGAGAAAGGCTAGCCCCAAATCGAGGGAAATAGCATATCTAACGTTAGTGCGACCGTTAATGGAATACGGAACTACGTGTTGGGATCCCTATAGAATATATCAGATAAATTCCTTAGAAAGAATCCAGTATAGGGCAGCTAAATTTGATGGAAACGATATGATAAAAGAATTTAAATGGGAAACTTTGGAAAACAGACGTAGGAAAACTAGAATAACATCATTGTATAGAGCACATCTAGGTCAGAAAGCATGGGTAGACATAACGGCTCGATTAGAAAAGACAACGTACTATGGTAGGAACGATCATGATTTTAAAATCAAATGTAGGAAACAGAAAACGGATGTAGGTAAATTCTCATTTTTAAATAGAACTATAAATGATTGGAATGACCTACCTGCAGCGGTCTTTGAGGGCTGTCCTTCCTTCAGGAGATTCAAGAATAATTTAAAAAGTTGTGTATAAAGTGAAGATTAAAATTAAGGTGACATTCAACATTTAATTTTTTAAGGTGACATGTATATATCTAGCCTGACGAGTTTACTTCCTTGGTTTGAATTGTAAATTATTTAAAAATAGCGTGTAAGAGGGCCTTAGACTAGAAATGTTTAGTTTAAATGTAGTTCTGTTTAAAAGTACAGTATGCATAAGGATGTAATTATTTGACTTATTTGAACTGTTGTATCAGTGAAGCGAGGTGAGTCAGTGAAGTTATGGTTTTACAGTGCAGTGAACAGTTCCGATCAGTGATAATTTATAGCGTCAATGAAATGTGTTCTATAGTGTCAGTGAAATGTGTTACAGAGTGTCAGTGAAATGTGTGCTAAAGTGTCAGTGAAATGCGTCATAGTGCCACTACAGGGAATGAGATGAGAGTAAAGTGAAAGACTATTGAAACTTATGTAGGACCTATACATAATTATGTAGGTTGTGTTGTAAAATTAGGTATTTTATTTTATGTTTTATTATTATTGTGTTAAATTGTATTGTGTATTGTTATTGTATTGTGTATAAAATTGTATATGTGTTGTAAATTGTATTGTGTATTGTAGATTTTATTGTGTATTGCTTATAATTTTATTGTGTATTGTTAATATTGTATATACCACTGCCACCGGGTGCATGCCCACTTGCAGTGTAAATAAATATATATATATATATATATATATATATATATATATATATATATATATACAAAAGAAAAGTTGTATATATATATATATATACGAATTATGGAAATATATGTTCGAAAATGGTGGTCCTATACAACCTATAAATACCTAATTTCACGTTAGAAACTATTTTTACCTAATTTTACATTTTCCAATTTCTACAGTTGGTAATATGGAAACGCTGTGTAATTCTGTATGCCAGTTATGCCTTGACAACAATCGCAGCTAGCAATCTACACTGATGCAGCCCCGTACATGATTGCTGCCGTTAAATTACATAAAGTATTTTACCCTGCCTTGCTCCATATTACTTGTCTTGCCCATGCCATGAATCGCGTAGCTAAGACGATACGGTTTGAATATCCACAAGTGAATAAGCTGGTTTCCACAATTAAAAAGATTTTCATTAAAGCACCTACGAGGATTCAGTTATTTCTAGAGCAACTTCCCAATGTGCCACTTCCACCAGAACCTATTCTTACCCGACGGGGAACATGGTTACAGGCCGTGGAATATAACAGCAAGCATTTGGAGGACATTAAGAGCTTTGTTTTGAAACTGGGGGAGGATCCAGTGAGCATTACTTCAGCTAAAAAACTTCTGCAGGACCCAACGATTGCCCGGGATATTGCATTCATCAAATCACATTATGTATTTCTGGTCCCATTATTAATGCTCTAGAGTCTTCAGGCAAACCGGTCTACACGCAACTGGGATTGATAGAAGAGGTGACAGAAAAAATCAACTTGGGTCCTAGTTATGTTGGTGAAAAATTTTCTGAAAAACTCAAATCAACGCTTCAAAAAACAGAGGACTGACAGTTCTCCGCACAGTTGCCGACATCTTGGCTAGCAAAACACCTGAACATGAATGTGCTGTTCCCGTGCATCTAATACCAACATTTAAATCTGCTCTGGTGTCATCAGTTGATGTGGAACGCTCATTTTCGGCATATAAGATGGTGTTATCTGAGAAGCGATGCAGTTTCTCAATGGAAAACTTAGAAAAGGTGTTAGTTGTTTACTCTGGCTCTAATTATGGACATGTACAATGAAATAATGTCAAATGTTTCGGCTAATTTGTAATGGGAAATGAAAAATTTCATTTTTTGTTCACCTATTTTTGTAATTTTAGAACCTATTTTGATTTGTGATAGAACCTATTTTAGGTACCTAATTTAAGATTTTTTAGGACCTAAAAGTCCGAGGTCTAGTCATCACCTTTAAATCTTAAGGTTTGGTAAATTTCAAATTACTAATAATCTGAAGATGGTCAATATCAAGAGCCAAAATCAGTAATTCAATAACGTAAATTACTAACATAGTTTCAAGTTAACACAGGAAAGTTATTTCTGTTTAACAAATTAACGAAATATTAAGTGAAATAAGTGTTAAAAGTGTGTAATCATGATGTACGTTGAAGACGAGACTTTTAAATCATTAAATGTTAAAGAATTTAATTGACTTTTAGACATAATGTTTCCTGTTTGTACAAAAAGCTGAATATGCTCTGAATACATAGCTTTTTTGTAACTGATACTGGTAGGTCACACGTTGGGCCTCGTTGGACATCATCGGCTTCTTAATTCCATGCACAATATCTTAACAACGAAAAAAACATAAATACTGCTGATAGCATTCGAACTCTTGACTTCCACGCTGCATCAAAATGCTTTCGTTAAAGGAATAATTATTCTTGTGACTTGGTGGTATAATAACTTACATAAAACCACTAATAAACTTAACAAATCCTTATTTCAAAATTAATTTATTCAATCATTCATTCATAATTTTCTGCCCAAGGCCAGATCTTTCACTGTAAACCCAGCACCCCATCCAATCTCAACTTTTTTCCACTTTTCTCTTCACCTCCGCACACCATTCATGTATCTTAATGTTGTCTATCATCTAATATCTTCTTCTGCCCGAGCTTTTTTCTCGTTCCCCATTCATCTAGTGCATCCTTCAGTAGGCAATTTCTTCTCAGCCAGTGATCCAGCCATTTTTTCCTTCTTCCTGTTTATTTTCAGCATTATTTTTTCTCTACCGACTCTTTGTAGCACAGCTTCATTTCTAATTCTGTATGTCCATTTCACACGCTCCATTCTCTTCATATACATATTCCAGTCGTAGTTATGTAATGTGTATTGTATTCTAGACATTAATTATGTTTTGTTTATAGCAATTTACTATCATACTGGTTGAGTGAAAGAGAAGGCCGAATGATCTTAACTCTGGCAGTTAAAATAAATCTTCATTATTATTATTATTATTATTATTATTATTATTATTATTATTATTAGGACTGTTATTATTTCTCTTCACTTCGCCGTAATGTCCATCTTTCTGCCCATACAACGCTATAATCTATACAAAAACTTCACTAGTTTTTTCCTTAGTTCTTTTTCCAGAGGTCCGCAGAAGATGCTTTAATTTTCATTAAAAGCTTCCTTTGTCATTGCTATCTTTCTTTTGACTTCCTGGCAACACGTCATGTTAATTACAGTACTTACTTACTTACTTACTTACTTACTTACAGGCTTTTAAGGAACCCGGAGGTTCATTGCCGCCCTCACTTAAGCCCGCCATTGGTCCCTATCCTGAGCAAGATTAATCCATTCTCTATCATCATATCCCACCTCCCTTAAATCAATTTTAATATTATCTTCCCATCTACGTCTCGGCCTCCCTAGAGTCTTTTTCCCTCCGGCCTCTCAACTAACACTCTATATGCATTTCTGGATTCGCCCATACGTGCTACATGCCCTACCCACCTCAAACGTCTGGATTTAATGTTTCTAATTATGTCAGGTGAACAATACAATGCGTGCAGTTCTGTGTTGGGTAACTTTCTTCATTCTCCAGTAACTTCATCCCTCTTAGCCCCAAATATCTTCCTGAGAACCTTATTCTCAAACACCCTTAACCTCTGTTCCTCTCTCAAAGTAAGAGTCCAAGTTATTATTATTATTATTATTATTATTATTATTATTATTATTATTATTATTATTAGGCCTATTATTATTTCTCTTCAATTCGTCGTAATGTCCATCTTTCTGCCCATACAACGCCATCAGCTAAGTACAAGATCTCATCATAACAATTTACTCATTATACCCTACCACAAGACATCTTTATATTCTTCATCCTATACAGTTTCAGTTGCTAGAAATTGGAACTCGCTTCCGAGTGATATAAGGGGTTGTTGGACAATAACTTCATTTAGGTCAAAATTACATAAATTCTTACTTAACAGATGAATTGCTGATTAATATGTGTTACTTATAATGAAACTAACATCTGTCCATTCTTATTATTATTATCATTAATTTCTCTAAATAGATTTACGAAACCTCTAATGGCAATTACATTAATATTCTCATTATAGAAATAGAAATATATGTATTCTCCCTGTAACATAGTCCTAGTAAGGTTATATTAAATTAATTTTCATCATTTTACTAGCTATTTCAAATATTAAATTAATTATAATTCATTGAATTAAATTAGCTCATAAATTAAGTTACTACTTTACCTTATAGATTTATCTAAATTTAAATAAATGTGTAGTGAAGAATATTGCTGGAGAACCTTTTAAGTGTAGAGTAAATATTTGTAATTTAAATTTATGTATTATATTGATTAAGGCTGGTTGAGTGGAAGAGAAGGCCTTATGGCCTTAACTCTGCCAGCGAAAATAAAACATTATTATTATTATTATTATTATTATTATTATTATTATTATCTATACAAAACACTTCACTAGTCTCTTCCTTAGTTCTTTTTCCAGAGGTCCGCAGAAGATGCTTTAATTTTTATTGAAAGCTTCCTTTGTCATTGCTATCTTTCTTTTGACTTCCTGGCAACAGTTCATGTTAATTATAGTGCTAATAGTATATATAGTTCTACTATGAACATATAAATTTTTTACTGTGCACAATTTTCTTTGCATGAGTATGGTGTTAGAATAATTCATGTTATCATATTGAGATAATTATAACCGTCATATTATATAGACAGTTCAGGCTTTTCATGAAAGAAATGTACTTCATATATACAGCAGTCTATTTTAGTACAAAAATGTAGAATAATTTTTATTTTGCTTATTAATCGTGGTATGGTAGAGAAGGCCCGATGGTCTCAAAACCGCCAGATTAAATAAATAAATAAATAAATAAATAAATAAATAAGTAACAATTTAATAATAATAATAATGATAATAATGATAATAATAATGGCAAATAATAATAATTATTATTATTATTTATTTATTTCTTTATTGATATTTATGTGCTGGACAACAGCCATAGGCCATAAAAGTCCAGCACAGTGATACAAATAATGCAATAAAATGAACAACTATGGTACACATTACATAATAGAGATAACAACAAAAATGAACAAGGTTTACAATGATTAGTTTACAAGGATTAATACTAATATATTTTAAGGAAAAGAGTTGGTTCATACAAAAGTATTACCAAAATGTGTAGAAAGATAATGCAATTAATATTAAAAAAGACATTGCAATGTCCTAATACTTCTATACATTGAATGGATCGAAATCGCCTACATATAAGTTAGCATGTTTAATACATCTGGAGACCGGCGAGGAAGATTTAGAATTTCTAATATAGAAGAGTTTGTAATAATAATAATAATAATAATAATAATAATAATAATAATAATAATAATAATAATAATACTGCTGTATTTTTTCTGGCAGAGTCAAGGCTGTTAGGTCTTCTATTTCACTCAACCGAGAATAAAAAGGAAATACATGATAATATAATGTAATATAAAGTAAATAAATAATATAATTAATTTTATTATCTTCCTCAACTTGGTGAGATTGCCAAAGACAAAGAATGTTAAACAGTAACATTTAAGATGACATTAAAAATGTCTTACAAGAAATTTGTTTACGAGGAACTAAAATTTGTAGTAGATTATATTTCTCATAATGAAAATTTGTAAAAATACAGATAAAAAATAGACTGAGAAAATTCAACTGTATTATACACTCACGAACATAAAATTTTAATACCCCTAATATATTATAAGAGATCACAATACTCTTACGTTATGTTGGAGAAGTGGATGTTAGTAGATGGAAGAAGAAGAAGAAGAAGAAGAAGAAGAAGAAGATGAAGAATATTATGATGATGATGATGATGATGATGATGATGATGATGATGATGATGATGATGATCATATATAGTGAGGACGATGGTGCTGATGGGCTTCCGAAATATTTTAATAATATCCTATGCTTCCAAATGTCAACTTGAAACCATCCGACTTAAGGAATTGTCATTTTTTTTGGCAATTGTGCCAGAATGAATTCACAAATGTACTAGGAGCGAACATGGCGTATCTCACAGTCAATCTTGTATTATAGATGTAAGAAGCAATGAATATCACTGATAACAATATATTAATTGTACAGGGACATCATTTTATTTTTACTTCAATTTTTATTGCATCTGAGTTTTTTAATGTACTTCACTCCCACCCCTTCCACTAATGAAGTTCAACCGTCCTCCACACAGATCCAAGACCGCATATACAGTCATAGTAGCCTTACGGCCATAGTAAACAGTACGTTCCAAAAATATGTTCGCGTTTTCCAGCGACGAAAGAGCTTTCAACATTGAATCATTTTCGCACAGGTAGTCTACTGTCGTCCATTTGCCGGTATACCGGTTTCCCCACCAGCTTTTATTCGCCAGATAGTGGCTGAGCTGTCTTAGCTCTTTTCTGAGAACATTAATTTCTGTTAGGAATTGGACGTCTACGTAATATTATACAACTGTTTATAAAATAACTTAAATAAAAGGGCCTCGTTAATTAATTAACTGTCACGTGATTTCCCCCCTTTCTACGACCCTACGACATAACCACTTGGACGGACAGTAGATAGTATGTCTGAGTAATTTTATCTTTTCGGATCGGGCAGAAGTGAAGATTGAATTTACAGTACGTAAGGTACTCTTTTATAGAGTAGGTACAGAATTATTTCAACATGAGTTACTAGTACGAAGAACGAAACTGGTAATTGGGATTAGGTACAATAGTCTATAGTGCGATAATATGCACATTAGAACTGAAGCCTGTATCGAAATGAACAGACACCATTTTCAAAAATGTGTTTAAATATCCATATTATGATTATTTTTCAATTTAACTTCATTCTCTATATTGTACGCTAATGTGCTGTAGACAGTATAATATACACTGCGTAATGAATACGTCCGCATGGACAGCTCAGTTCGTGAGTAAAACACTCATTGTTAATACTGTACTGTATTTTGATTAAACAAAAACCTAATGAAAATCATCAAACTCAAAAACGCAATATTTCCTAATTTACTACTACTTTTCTTCCCTCCTATACCTACTAAAGTGATTTGTTTGTACATTACGCCAGTATCATCGAACGCCAGTCGTGGAAGGGGGTAGCAAACGGCGTTGATCCAGAGGTATAGGCAAGTTAATATTAAAAATGTTAGTATAAATAAAATGAAGTACTAGAAGAAGTGAAATGCATGTCTTTATTTTAAAGCAACGACTGTTGTGTATCTGCATTTATTTGTAGACGAGTTCCATGATCTTCCCAACCTCTCACAGCTATGCTTGCAGACTAATGGCAAATTGTCTCTTTCTTTCAAGGATGCTTTCTAAACGAAACATAACTTCATTTTATTCGAATTTATTTTTCACTCCCTCACCAAGATCCTTTCCACCCTCAGTCACTTGAAGTGAAATCAGAAGGGGGAGATCCTGAAGTAGAGTCGTAACAACCTTAAGTCCAATACTCGTGTAGGCTACACGGAAAGGAAAGCAACTACAAAAAGTCTTTCCCTGCGCCATGTCATAAAATCATACAAATATTATTGTACAGCAAGTGTCATATTTTACATTACATAATGAATGAATGTTGAACATCAATCAAAACAGACTCCAGACTTGATGTTTAACAGCTCTCACAACTTGAGACTATCAAGGTGTGTGGAAGGTGAGAGGAGGAGTTTTTGTTTATTTTAGAACTGTATTATACATGCAGAAAAATCTAAAGTTTCATAGCTACTCAACGCACAACGCAGGCAAGGGACGAGCCGTATCGGAAGCAGGTCGCAGCTCCAGTTTTGTAGCCATCAACTGTTTTTAAATTACAGGCATACCAACTTGCATACATAATGCGCGATTCACCCGCAATTGGCTCACGTCCTACTCTACCGCATTGATGCAGCTGCGTCATCTAAAGATGATCCTATGACTTCATCGTCTCATTATTATTATTATTATTATTATTATTATTATTATTATTATTATTATTATCGCTGTACAGAGTGATTCATTATTACGTGTAAATACTTTGTGTGTGTAATGTAGAGGTGAAACTGAGACTAAAACGTTCTATACAACTTTTTCTCAAAATCTTTAATTCCAGAGTTAACGCCATTTTGCGTGGAACTTGCGCTCCCAGACAAAGAAAGGATAACACACCAAATGTAAACTAATTATCACTTTCGTACTGTACATTTGGACTTCAATACAAAAACAACCAAAGTCACTAAACCCATATCCTCGGCAGTCCACTTATGCACGTTTTGTGAACTAAAACCAAACACAGTAAAGAATGTAAAGCAAATTTCTTTTAGACTTTACACATTTGCACAATTCTTAGTGTAATGCATGTTCAAAGTGCTGTCCCTCAACTTGAAGACATACCTGTGCTCGCCGCCTTAGTGATCTCTGAACGTTACACAGACCGTTCACCTCATCACGAACAATTCCACACGCATGTTCAATTCGCTGTTGTAGTACTTCTACGTTAGGTACAGCAGAGGCATACACTAACGACTTCAGGCGGCCCCGAAGGTAGAAGTCTAGAGGGTTCATGTCCGGTGATCTGGCTGGCCAAGGAGTTGGCCCTGCGCGACCTATCCATTGACCTGGATACGCAGCATTGAGATACGCCCTTACGTTGCGGCACCACCGTGCATAAACCATAAGTTCACTCGCGTTGCAAGAGGGATATCATGTAGCAGACCATGCAATTCGCGTTCCAAGAATACGCTGTAGATTTCCCCATTCAACCGCGGAGGTAGAACTCGAGGTCCGAGTAACTGATTCCCCACAATACCACACCAAATGTGTGGGAGAACAGTAATGCCTACGCAGTTACTATGACGTAGGTGCCATCCACTGGAACTATGGAATTAAAGGTTTTGAGAAAAAGTTGTATAGAACGTTTTAGTCTTAGTTTCACCTCTACAATACACACACAAAGTATTTACGCGTAATAAGGAATCACCCTGTATAAAGAATAGCTCTTACTAAATTCCCATCTCCCACATTTCATCTTTCGGAGTTTGGCAGATCTGATGTTAAATGCGCTCTACGATGGTTAAGAATGACGTTAGACGTTTATTTCAGTAATTTAAAGTTCGTTTTGAAAGGTTCCAGTAAGTAAAGTACAAATTAAAAAAGAATGGTATTCAGTCATATGACTTATTTTAATGTAAATTATACAGTTATAAATTTACATTATATTTTTAAAACGTTTTTTCACGTTTTCGCCATTTAGTATGACATCTTCAGACATTGATAATAATTAGATATATCTTGTGAAAAAATATACATTGTACTAAAATTGTAGTGAAGATGTTTACATAATATCAAAGTGTACTCTCACTGTCTAAACAAAAATGAACGGCTTAAATCAGGCACCCTACATGGAAATGAATTGTAAGTATGTATGAAATTCTTTATCATGTGTTACAAACCAATTAAAAAACCGGTAGGATAAATTCCGACTATATGGTCATTTTGTATTTTCGATTTCAAATGAAATGCTAATGTTTATATTTCATGTGTATCATTTTAACGGAAAAAAGTGAACAAAATCCGTCCACTACTTCAGGAGAAACTGTTGTAACACAGACAACTTAACGAAAACATTTTTATAGCGTTGAAACATTTTCACTTCGTACCTCATATAATGAGAAAGCAAAAGAGAAATTCGTGTTTTCTTTCCATATTTTTATTCTATTTTATGCAGTCAACCAGTTCTGATTTCAATGCACATTAGCCACATAGAGACAGATATAAACGTCCGAACACGAGGCACGTAAGCTTGTTGTTCGTACAGAAAAATAAATGTATAGTTTCAGCTTGTAATAACTTAATACGCAGTCCGTCGTAAATGAAAGAGAGGTAATACTAGGTCTGTAATCAGGGAACATTGATTTCGTGCTGGAGCGTATGTTAATGCCGCCTTGCTCAAGCTATCATTAATGTGTCTACAAAGCTCATGCAATATTTCTCAACCAGCTTCCATTACTTGTGAATTTTTGATGTCTATTATTCTTTTAAAACTCAGAGCATTCTACTTATTCAGACTTAAGAAATGTAGACTATAGGGACTGGAATGCTTTATCTGCAGACTTACTAAAGGCTTTACCAACAACCAAAAATTTATTTAAAAACAGGCTTAAGGACCTTACTAATAGAAGGTAATTATACACAGCATTTAAAGGGTGTAATTGATATTCTGTTATTGGAGTGTTGTATCAGTGAAGAATTATGTTGTGTCAGTGAATTGTGCTGAGTAAGTGAAACGTGTTCCTGTCAGTGAAGCTTTATAGTTTATAGTGGCAGTGCAAAGTATTTGAACAGTGAAATGTTTTTGAAGTGTTAGTGAAATCAGGATGGAATCAGTGAAATGTGTCGTAGTTCCAGTGCAGTGAGTGAGTTGTCAGCGAAATGAGTGTAGTGCTGAAAGGTACTTGTGCAGGTGGGTTTTAGTTCGAACTTAGGGTTAAGATACAAATTAGATTTACTTTAAATGTTATTTTAAGTGATCGTGCTTTATTTAATTTAGGATGTTCTCTGTTATTTTTATTGTTATTATTATTATTATTATTATTATTATTATTAAGTTATTAATTATTGTTAGTGTTAATTATTAGTATTATTATACTATTAATTATATTTTTTATTGATTGTGTTTATTATTGTCATTATTGAGTGTAATTAGTTACCACTTCCACCGGGTATATACCCATTGCAGTGTGAATAAATACATACATACATAGTGAATGAAAGTCTAACATTTACCTGCTTGGAATCTCCTCTAGCTTCAAGTCCTTTCCACAGCTTTCGAATTCTGACTTGTAAACAGTAAGTTACGGAATTCTTGATTCTTGATTTATGGTTACGGACTTGCTAGCTCAATTGGCATAGAGCTGCCTTACCACCCACCGAGGGACCAAGTTCAATGTAACATTGTAAAATTCTTTCGCAGAACGAACGAAAAGTTACATTTCTTCGAATCAAATTTCTGCACACTTAAAGGACAAAACTAAAATTTCTTCAAGCATTTGTTATCATAATACACTGCTCTCTTAAATTGACTGAGCATATTGGGAATTAAATCAATGGCTTTCCCAAAACACGCTGTGAAATGTTTCATATAAAACAATTTTTATTTCCAAAGGGAATAAAAACGAGCAAAATCCTATTAAACTTCTTTGTTTGAAATATCTCAAAGAATAGCCTCCTGAAATTAATGATATTACTTACGGTTCAACATACATACATACATACATACATACATACATACATACATACATACATACATACATACATACCATACATACATACATACATACCATACATACATGCTGTACATACATACTGTACATACATACCATACATACATACATACATACATACATACATACATACATACATACTACACTGCTCCGTCGATTTAGTAAAATGCGTTTGAGTCTAAAGAAAGCAGGAAACAGTAGCCTACAAAATGGTCTGTTGTGACGAGAAAGCAACCCCGCATACTGGTAAGGCATCGTGTTACAAACACTTTCAGGCCTGAGTATTTCTGACACAGTAAATATTATGCAACGCCTTGAAAAGGCACAAATGTTAATGATATTGCTGGAGAGAGTATGGTAGTATTTATTTATTTATTTATTTATTTATTTATTCATTCATTTATTCATTCATCCATTTATTTATTTATTTACTTATTTAGTTATTTTTATTTATTTATTTACTTATTTATTTACTTTTTTATTTTGTTATTTTTTATTTACATATTTACTTATTTATTTTTTATTTTGTTATTTATTTATTTACTTAATTATTTACTTATTTACTTATTTATTTATTTACTTAATTATTTACTTATTTATTTATTAACTTAATTATTTACTTATTTATTTATTTACTGATTTATTTATTTATTTATTTATTTATTTATTTATTTATTTATTTACCTCATCCTTCATTCATTAATTGTTCATTTGTTCGTTCACTCATTTCTTCTTTCTTTCATTCATAACTTCACTTACTCATTCCTTCCTTTCTCTTTTTACTTATTTATTTGTTCACTTATTTATATTTATTTATTCATATTTTCATTTATTATTATATTTTCTTGAGAATTAAAAACTCTTAAGTGCCCATTCTTTTTATACTGTCCATAATATTCATTGACTTTCTTATTCTACCTCAGTGATACTCAATCTGTCTTGCTAGCGTTCCCCAAAATATATTTTTACCCAAACTGCATTGCAATTATATAAGGACTAACAAAAGACTATGATTGATGTACTAAAAATAAATTATTATTATTATTATTATTATTATTATTATTATTATTATTATTATCATCATCATTATACAGTAGTTATTGATGCAATAATATTAATAGTAATGATTTACGTAAAATGTTATTCAAACAAGGAAAAATAAAAGTTGATATTGCAAAAGAAACTGTAATTATAAACAAGTATGATAAAATAAATATGTCAGCATTTTTACATATGTAATCGGTGGGATGAGACAACCCCACATATCCCTGTGGGTACGCGTACCATAGATTGAAAACCACTTACTTAATTACTTACTTACTTACTTACTTACTGGCTTTTAAGGAACCTGGAGGTTCATTGCCGCCCTGACATAAGCCCGCCATTGGTCCCTATCCTGAGCAAGATTAATCCATTCTCTATCATCATATCCCACCTCCCTCAAATCCATTTTAATATTATCATCCCACCTACGTCTCGGCCTCCCCAAAGGTCTTTTTCCCTCCGGCCTTCCAACTAACAATATATGCATTTCTGCATTCGCCCATACGTGCTACATGCCCTGCCCATCTCAAACGTTTGGATTTTATGTTCCTAATTATGTCAGGTGAAGAATACAATGCGTGCAGTTCTGCGTTGTGTAACTTTCTCCATTCTCCTGTAACTTCATCTCTCTTAGCCCCAAATATTTTCCTAAGCAACTTATTCTCAAACACCCTTAATCTCTGTTCCTCTCTCAGAATGAAAGTCCAAGTTTCACAACCACACAGAACAACCGGTAATATAACTGTTTTATAACTTCTAACTTTCAGATTTTTTGACAGAAGACTAGATGACAAAAGCTTCTCAACCGAATAATAACAGACATTTCCCATATTTATTCTGCGTTTAATTTCTTTCCGAGTGTCATTTATATTTGTCACTCCATCTAAGTAGGTGAACATTGACTTTCTACTAAATCCACGAAGCAAAGTACCTTGTTACAGTAACATTAAACGATTTAATATTGTTAAAAAACGCGTGAATATGTACACCAAAAATACGTGGCGTCTTCACAACCATTTCTTACCTCATAACGTGAGCAAACATACAAAAATAACGCGCACATACAGTAATAAGCTATGCTATCCGGAAGAAGCAGAAAAGATTAAAACGTCATTGTGTTTAGACACGCTGCCAATTACGACCTGTAATTGGACTCAACTCGGCAATGGATGCGACATCAGGACCTTGAAACAAGAAGCAAACGGTAGAGATAACATTCTTATCGAGAGGTGTCTACCGGGTATATGAGCCCTCGTCATCGGCAAGGTTGTGAGACAGCAAATAGGGTGTCTGGATGGCATGAGGCAGTAGGGCCATTATCGACCCCCAGTCCCCATTACACATCCCATTTCACACGTTAGTCCTTGGCGGGCCGGTCCCGGCTGGGAGACAGAGGCGCTCAAATAGATAGCGGCTGGGAGGTGTCAAGTGGCCTCACCCCAGCTCTCTGGAGGACTGCATGCGCCGTACTTAACTTTATAGACGTTTTCGTCGTAAAAGTGAAGAAAAAGGAACCGCTGGCGCAATCCTAAATGCCGCTCTACTTCGGCCTCGTTTTCATAAACCTCTAGCCTGACCACAAGACCTTCCTATACTGTCACTGTCAGACGGAATTATATGAAGATTCCGCTCTATTTTAAAATAAACTTTATTCTGTAAACTACAGCAAAATTGCTTGATATCTAAAGGAGTAACAATTTGGATTGGAAAGAACATACTGACAGGGGCGACTCTCCCATAAGAGCTGCGGAGCTGCAGCAATCCCTGCTTTGTCAAGAAAATAAAAATAATTTTAAATTTAATTTGTAGAATAATTTTTTATAGCTTTTCTGAAGTAAATTGCTTTATATTTCATCTGGCCGGGAATATGTACTATTATCTGATGCATAATATTTTTGCGCGTCGACTGTACTGGAATTGACACTGCATTCAAAGTCGTCCTGGGATCTGCAGGGTGGTCAGCTCATACAGACGTGGACAAATTACTAACAAAATGGACGATTTTTATGATAATTCTGTTTACAAAATTTGACTTTTCAATTTAGACTACATTTGATAATTTTGGATATTTCCATCATTACAGTAGACAGAAATATGCAAAAATGTCGACTGTAGTTTAAATTGAAGAGTCAAGTTTTGTAAAAATATACAATAAAAGTCTTCAATTTTGCTAATAATTTGTAAATTAGCAAAATTGTCAACTGCATTGAAGATTCAAATTTTGTAAAAATATAAAACAAAAATCTTCAGTTTTGCTAATAATTTCGAAATATCGAAAATGTCAACTGTAGTACAAATTGAAGAATCGAATTTTGTAAAAATATGCAATAAAAACCTTCAGTTTTGCTAATTTGTAAATATGCAAAAATATCAAATGTAGTCCAAAATGAGGAGTTAAATTTTGAAAAATATACAATACAAATCTTCAATTTTGCTAATAATTTGGAAATACACAAAAATGTCAACTGTAGTCTAAATTGAAGAATCATATTTTGTAAAAATATATAATAAAAATCTTAAATTTTGCTAATAATTTGTCCACGTCTGTAGAGAGTGTATCTTGCTTGGTCAGGGGGCAGAGAGGTGAAGGGAAGCAGAGGGAAACTGCCGCTGTTTGAAACCCATATTTCGCTGCAGTGGCTTGCAGAGCCAGGCTACAAGGGAAGATCTTTCCTCCCTTCCCATACCACTATTGTAATGCTACTTCAAATGGATTCTGTATTTCCTTGAAACTTAATGACAAAATTTTTATTTTCTCTTCACATACTTATTGTTGTAGAATCTTATCGAGTTAATATAACGAAATTAATATCCTCTTTTGCCTTATTGTTATATATCCAGCCACCTTAACTCAAAATGTTTGCGCGAGTAGAATCCTTTTGATATAGCATGTAAAATACGAAAGAGACCTCTTTCCAGTTTTAGAAAATTGTTGACCATCGTATATCCGAGTGTTGCTTTGGTGTGATATCTTAATACCGTAACTTAACCAGTGCAAATGTGCAAGCATGAGTGTGTGTGAATTACAGAATATTAATTTTTCTCAACTTTCCCTTGCGGAGAAGATTGAAGTGAAATTTGTATATACCAAAATTACTGCAGCGCCCCCAATCCGCAAGTTCACGAGCCGCCACTGCTGATACTGAATATACTGCCTACTGAAGGATGGAGACTAAAAGGAAGGCAGAAAATACGAAAACTTGTAAAATGCTGAGTTTGCAGTGAAAGGCCTGACCTTGGACAGAAAACTATGAATGGAATTCATAATCAAAATATTGCTTCCAAACTTTCTTCAGCCTGTTATGTTAAGTCAATGAAATATCTTGCTCAGATTCATTCGCTAAAGCTAATAATATTTTACTTATTTCCATTCTGTTAAGAAATTGTGTTTTGTTTTAACTCCTCGAAGAGAAAAACATAAAAACTGTGTTACAAAAAACATTTTCATTCAATAGCCGGTACGCATAAAACAGGTTCTTGCAAACATTTATTTCAAATATACCAAATCACTGGCAAAAGTGCAAAACTTCTTAAATCCTAAAAACAACAATTTTCAAGTATGCAATAAAACTGTTCAGTGTTAAAACTACTTGACATAAGAACAGAACTAAGATTTATAAAATTAGAACAAAAGTATGATTTACAAAATTATCTCAAAATCATTTCACATAATTTTATGAATCATACTTTCACATTCATGTCAAGCAAATTTAACAAAGGACAAATGTATCATTTATAAAATTATCTCAAAATCATTTCAGACAAATTTAACAAAGAACAAAAGTATGATTTATAAAATTATCTCAAAATCATTTCACATAATTTTATGAATCATACTTTCACATTCATGTCAAGCAAATTTAACAAAGGACAAATGTATCATTTATAAAATTATCTCAAAATCATTTCAAACAAATTTAACAAAGAACAAAAGTATGATTTATAAAATTATCTCAAGATTATTTGACATAATTTTATGAATCATGCTTTCATTCATATGTCAAGTAAATTTACCACAGAACAGTTTTATTGCATTCCTGAAAATGTTTATTCTCAGGACTTAAATGGTTTTCCATTTCTGCTAGCGAAATACTGATCCTTGCTTGCGAGTATAGTGTGTTCTATAATTATATAGATAATCAAAGTAAATACTTAAGAAATAAGAAAAATCATGAACAGCAATACATATAAAATGATCGTCTTCATTATGCTTCCATAACGTGTCACCAAAGGTGTGTATACAATAAAATCATAAAAGTTTTTATCTTCCATACTAAGAAATTATCAAAAGAGAATAAAACGCAATTTAAATTGCATTTATTCCAGAAAAGCATTTAGAGTGTTAGTTGGGAGGCCGGAGGGAAAAGATTTTTGGTGAGGCCGAGACGTAGGCCTAGATGGGAGGATAATATTCAAATGAATTTGAGGTAGGTGGGATATGATGACAGAGACTGAAATAATCTTGCACAAGATAGGGACCGATGGCGGGCTTATGTGAGGGCGGCAATGAACCTCCGGGTTCCTTAAAAGTAAGTAAGTAAGTAAGTAAGTAAGTAAGTAAGTAAGTAAGGGAGTGAAGATTCTGTGTGAAGTAAAAAGATAATTCGTCGAACTCTTTCCGCTGTACCTATTCTTCACATTAACAGGAAAACTTATTCGTTTCAAACCATCTCATTGAAGCGAAATGGAAATAAAATCCTTTGATGAAACTTAGACCAAATTCTTCTTTTTCTTCTTTGCCATCAGTATCATCATCGTTAGTATGCACTAGCTCTTGTCATGTTCCGGCTCACGTTCAACACTAACATACTCGTGGGTTTTAGTTCGAACTTAGGTTTAAGATACAAATTAGATTTATTTTAAATGTTATTTTTAAGTGATCGTGCTTCATTTAATTTAGGATATTCCCTGTTGTTATTATTATTATTATTATTATTATTATTATTATTATTATAAATTATTGTTAGTATTAATTATTAGTATTATTAATTGTATTTTTAATTAATAAGTTTATTATTGTCATTACTGAGTGTAATTAGTTACCACTGCCACTGCAGTGTGAATACATACATACATACATACATACATACATACATACATACATACATACATACATACATACATACATACATACATACATACATACATACATACATACATACATGCCAGTTCATCTTCGGTTTCTTCGTCTATTTGGTAGGCCTAGTCTACGTAGCTATCGTCCATTCTGTGTAGATGTAAATATCACTTTTATCCATAAATCTTTATTGCGAAGAAAATCGCTGGTACTTTGAGCTGCTTTCGTGCCGCCTGGTCTCTCTCATATTTGTTCTTTTGTAGTCTGCCTCAGGTCTCGTAAAAGCGCATTTCAGCAGCTTCCATTCGTCTTTTTGTCTTTTTTTTTGGTCAGTGTCCAACATCCACATTCACCAACTAACGGAGATAGTGACACGTCATACAGTTGTTTAAGAGTTTCAGTCCTTACTGTTCTGTAATGCTCGTGTTCTTTCTCACAAACATGTTTCAATTAATTTAATGTTGTATCTAAATTTAGATTTTTGTGAAGTTTACTTAAATTCTTGACAATAATTAATAGTGTTACTATTTTTGCCTTTAACGCTTCATTGCCTTTAAATACTCAAACCATTAAACGGTTGAAGCAGACAATAATACAATTCTTCACTTACATTCACCACAAAAATATAACACGAAAAAAGTTTCCCTCGAAACAATATCATCATATTTTTTAACCACCTATTTAATATTGTGAGGGAATAATTGATTAAATGGCGATCTTACTCGTGTTAATTATGTAAGCATATGTGGCTTGCAGCTGTTTCGGTGTTACTTGACACCATCCTCAGAGCCTACTAGATCTCGGCGCTGTCTCAACTTCGCTGCCTGTTGTGTGGGTGCGTTCGTGTGATGAAGAGTTGTGTCAAATAGGCCTAGTGTGTGTGTGTTCTGAAATTGATCTTTGTGTTGAGAATTTGATCTGGGTGTCTTTAAGTGTGTCTGTATAATTCATATTGTTCTAGTGTGTTGAGTTTTTGGTTTTTGGATTGTGTAGGATTTCCATGTCTGTATTTATGTTATTGTATGTGTGGTTAGCATTAGTTATGTGTTAGGTTAGATTAGGTTAGGGAATTCAGTACAACTGAAATTGGTGATAAGATGTTGGATTCTGGATTGAGGATTCTGATATTAGTCCTACTACTGGAGCAAACGTACGAAACTCCCAACCAGGTAATTACTCCAAGCGGTTTTCGAAAACACACTCTCCGAACAAGAGTCCAATTCGTTAGCCCTGAGCTACGCAGATGACCAAAACCATTCTTGGCAACAGATGCAATTTCTCAATGCAAAATCTAACTCTCTTGTTGGTCTTACTCTGCAATTATAGAAATAAAATTAAATTGCTTTATTTAACGACGCTCGCAACTGCCGAGGTCATACGAGTATCGGCGTTGTCGGTGTGCAGGAATTTTGTCCCGCAGGAGTTCTATTGCAGACAAAGTATATGATTATGTCTCGTGACCAGAATATTGTACGAAATGGAAATATAAAAATTGGAAATTTATCTTTTGAAGAGGTGGGGAAGTTCAAATATATTGGAGCAACAGTAACAAATATGAATGATACTCGGGAGGAAATTAAACACAGAATAAATATAGGAAATGCCTGTTATTATTCGGTTGAGAAGCTTTTATCATCCAGTCTGCTGTCAAAAAATCTGAAAGTTAGAATTTATAAAACAGTTATATTACCGATTGTTCTTTATGGTTGTGAAACTTGGACTCTCACTTTGAGAGAGGAACATACTGTAGGTTAAGGGTGTTTGAGAATAAGGTGCTTAGGAAAATATTTGGGTCTAAGAGGGATGAAGTTACAGGAGAATGGAGAAAGTTACACAACACAGAGCTGCACGCATTGTATTCTTCACCTGACATAATTAGGAACATTAAATCCAGACGTTTGAGATGGGCAGGGCATGTAGCACGTATGGACGAATCCAGAAATGCATGTAGAGTGTTAGTTGGGAGGCCGGAGGGAAAAAGACCTTTAGGAAGGCCGAGACGTAGATGGAAAGATAATATTAAAATGTATTTGAGGGAGGTGGGATATGATGATAGAGAATGGATTAATCTTGCTCAGGATAGGGACCAATGGCGGGCTTATGTGAGGGCGGCAATGAACCTCCGGGTTCCTTAAAAGCCAGTATGTAAGTAAGTAAGTAAGTAAGTGCAGGGATTAAAACTGTGTGAAACACTACGCGTGTAGTTGCCCACAATCAGTGGTGGTAGCAGGACGGGTTTATATTTACTGCGTGCATAAATACATCTTGATGGAACTCGACCAGACCGTTAAGTGTGAAGTTGCAGGCAGGCTGTAAGAACCCGGCCAGTCAGTGTCGAGTTACATGAGTCAACACGGAGTCGTAAAAATGCGTGCAATAAACGAGATCTCTTAACACCGTTGTGTTATGGTTCTGCTGAAATAACTCTGCGTGATTCTATTTTCTCGCGTTGGAGCTGCGATAACGCCGTCGCCTCGGCCAGAGACGTAAAAACGCGCGTTTATTAGCGCAATTCTGAAGTGCTCCCACATCAGTCAAATTACATATTTTTCATTTCGGTGGAAAGTCTCATAGAGAGGAGGCTTATTCTCAAACACCCTTAACCTATGTTCCTCTCTCAAAGTGAGAGTCAAAGTTTCACAACCATAAAGAACAACAGGTAATATAACTGTTTTATAAATACTAACTTCCAGTTTTTTTGACAGCAGACTGGATGATAAAAACTTCTCAAGCGAATAATAACAGGCATTTCTCATATTTATTCTGTGATTAATTTCGTCCCCAGTACAAACCCTAGTAATGCCGCACTTCGATTATTGTGACGTTTTGTTAAGTGACCTAAGTTCTGAACTGTCAGTCAAGTTACTGCGAGCTCAGAATATGTGCGTCAGATACGTGTGCAACATCCGACGATATGATCACATACCACCGTCCTTCGCAAGTCTCTCGTGGCTCCGACTTAAAGAACGCAGAACTTTACACTCTTTGTTTTTACTCTTTCGAATTCTGCACACCTCAACATCAAATTACCTTTCGTCTCGTTTCTCTTATCTATACTCTAACCACGACGTAAATACCAGATCACTTATCTGTGGCACGCTAAGTATACCTCTTCATAGAACATCTTGTTATTTCTCATCTTTTACAATATCCACCTCACGTCAATGGAATTCCTTGTCACAAAGTATTAGGGGCTGCAAGACAACAAACACCTTTAAGAACAGTTTAAAAGATAACCTTATTAGCATTTCACTCCAATCACACTGATTTTAACTATCATTGACTACACTGTTACTTTTTTCTTTAGACATCATCCTGATTGTGCTGTATTTTCAAAATTGTCTCATAATAATCTCTTTCTATTATCTAATATCATTTGAAATATATTAACATTCTATGTATTTTAGCTTAATTCTGCTACACAGTTTATTTCAGTGTTTAATTAATAGTTCATAGTATTTTGTTGTTTAATTCGTAAATAACTCTTGTATACATGTAACTCTCATCTAAATCAAATTGTTGAATTCTTTGTAAGTTCATGCATATGTATATACACTTTTTGCTGGTTGAGTGGAAGAGAAGGCTTTACGGCCTTAACTCTGCCAGCTAAAATAAATTATTATTATTATTGTTATTATTATTATTATTATTATTATTATTATTTATCATTTGAAGAGTCCACTGCAAGAATGATGGATGTCACTTTGTTGTCGAAAATGAACCAAGACTGTCAATGCATAGCTTAAGACATATAGAATATACATAGAGAGTTACATGGCATTAACACTGATAGTCATTGTCCAGTAATGATCGGAAAATCACAGTTAAGCTTTGAGCGCTAAGCATTTCAAACTTTCAATTGCTTCTCCTGCAAAATGTATTCCAAATGACATCCATCATTCTTGCAGTGGACTCTTCATTTATATTTGTTACTGTTGCTCCAAGATATTTGAACTTCTCAACCTCTTCAAAAGATAAATTTCCAATTTCTATCTTTCCATTTCGTACAATTTTCTCGTCACGAGGCATAATCATATACTTTGTCTTTTCGGGATTTACTTCCAAACCTATCGCTTTACTTGCTTCACGTAGAATTCCCGTGTTTTCCTTAATCGTTTGCGGATTTTCTCCTAATATATATACGTCATCCGCTTAGTCAAGCAATCATTATTATTATTATTATTATTATTATTATTATTATTATTATTCCACACCTGTGGGTAACGCTTAGCGCGTCTGGCCGCGAAATCAGGTGACCCGGGTTCGATTCCCGGTTGGGGAAAGTTACCTGGTTGAGGTTTTTTCCAGGGTTTTCTCTCAACCCAGTTTGAGCAAATGCTGGGTAACTTTCGGTGCTGGAACCCGGACTCATTTCACCGGCATTATCACCTTCATCTCATTCAGACGCTAAATAACCTAAGCTGTTGATAAAGTGTCGTAAAATAGCCTACTAAAATAAATAAATAAATATTATTATTATTATTATTATTATTATTATTATTATTATTACTGGACGCCATCCTCAGCTAGTCACTGATTGTTAACAATAGTGAATTTATCACATTTTGTATTATGTTTTTCATTGAACCTAAGTAGTATCTTCGTTAACAATAAATTCATGAGCGATATGAGGAAGATCGAACTCGATACTCTTACGTAAAGGAGCCATCAGCAGTATGACTGAACTGTGCCTCAGTCTACAATGAGAGCAAATAGGATTTCACGGTTTTATGGTCATTTTGCCATTTGCGAACATTTCGAAAGTAACAAGACGAAATCTCTGCGATCACGACGCGCTCTTCTACACACATGACCTCGCTGACCTTTTTTTCCCTTCCCCGTTGAAACACATTCTTTTATTTCTTTTATGTTTCTTTATTCATCAAGAATGTTTCTCTTTTGTCAATGTAACGCTACAACCAACAAGAATGTTTTCCTCTCCACAGACATACATTCATTCATTCAAGTTGTTTTTCTTTGTACGCTGAAACGTCAAGTTTCTTCAGATTTTCTTCTCTGTTGCTACACAACACGATAATCCAGTCCGCTTGTTCGAGGGTGCGAGATAAATTCTGTGTGGCTCGCTTTTAAATGAGTCTGCTGATGTGGATAGTATCAGCAGCACTTTGCAAGGCTAATCGAAGTCTACCTCACTCGTAGCTTACATAATAAAGAGCACAGCCTCCTGCAGAGATGACCTGAATCAGATAACTGGCCGCAACAAAAATATATACGGCCCTGTGAACGCTGTATTGTACGTGACAGTGCTGCATCACGGCGGGCGGAAAGCAATACTGCGAAAACAAAAGCAGTTCGCGTGAAATTGTCTTGTGTGTTTAGCTGTCAGATTAAACATCCCGATTAAAAGATAATGACGCAAAAATTCGAAGCAGTGGAAAACAAGACACTATTTCTCTCATGTACCACTGCACAAATGGAGTGTAGAATCTGCTGAGGTTACGCAATCAGTGCTACCAACAGCAATCTTGTCGCACCTAATCTACATTTGTTCATTTTAAATTTCTGCACATTTAAGGAACAAAACTAAAATTCTTTCAATCATTTATTACCATAATTAGAGCCTGGATGTTTAGGTATTTTTAACAGTTATAATAGGCACGCGAAAAAGGTGATAAAACGCAAAAAAAAAGGCACAATGATATTTTAAAAAATGCATAATATATTTTAGCAATAAATTTAAATTACATCAACATAAACTCATATATTTACTTCGTGGTTAACACATGTTGACTTATAAAATACTTTTTTGTGCGAGATCGTGCGTATTTGCTTGCTTTCCGCAAAAAACCAATACGCGGTAAGTGTGAAATATCACATTCAGTATTCCCAACGTAACACACATAATTTCCCTATTCTTACCGCTTAAGCGTCATATTCATTTTACTGCTTTAGGCTTTTAACATATTATTTTTAAAGACGTTCAATACAGTAATAATTATAAATTGGAAACTTACCACTGCAATTTCACCTAAACTGCACTGTTAATTATTGTTTTTAAATATTTGCAAAAATTAAGTAAACTCTACAACACCACAAAAGTTACTGCATTTGTAATGCAAGTAACATTAAGGAAGCCATGAAAAAATCAACAGGATTCCAGACTCATCATAGACTGGGGGGGGAAAAAAGACAGACGTATATCACGGCCTGCTGCAGTATAGTAAACACAGAAAACATTTTATAGGAACAATGTTGAAGATAGATATATTTGATTTCCAAAGTTGCCGTCATTGAACAGAAACCAAGATGGAGATTTCATTGCAACTAATTAGAAATTCTTCTTTCAGGTATGTAATAAACGATCTTCGCACAAAATAATGTACGATACACGAGCGGTATATTTGTTTTAATGTTCTCGGAAATTAAGAAAGCTCAACTACGTTTCGCTTTTTCAATCTTTTCCTCGAACATGAAAACGTTAACATACCGCTCTTGTAACGCATATTACTATTTCGTGATTAACTGTCTTTTCACAAACCTTACATAAAAAAACTGTTCCATCAGTTGAAAACACATGGGCACCAAATTCACTAACGTAAGCATGAAGTTTACTTTGCTACGGTTTACTGAATTTAGACATTCTATAGTCGCGGCGCTGTTATTCCCGGCGTGACGCCTCCTCTTTGCTTACACCTTAGGAAGTGAAAGCTCTATAAAGTCTGGATAGGTAGTATCGCTCGCCATTTTTGTTCTTTCGTTGCCGAGCTACCAGACGAGGGATCTATTTGTCACACCGTTAAACATTATCATGTCGTAGCTCCTATGATAATAAATCAAACGCACTGTAATTCAGCAAATAATTGAGCGGTAAATAACGTCCTCGTGTGCTTTCTGCGAACGCCAACGAAAGAGCCAAAATGGCGGGCGATTATATTAAGTATTTATCGAGCCTTAGGAAATGCATAACGTGATCAGCAGCGAATCACAAGACGCACACGTTTAAATGTAGCCGACCTGCAACGTGATTGGCTGCCGGAAATAAGAGCGACGGGACTATAGCTAACCCATCTTATACCTTCTGTCACCCGACAATAACTGACTGTTCCTCACTCAAATTTCTTTTTCCTACAATAATGAACACGTGTAGCACAAAATTGTAACAGTAAGATGTGAAAATATGAAAGCAAACAATTGGAAATGCTACGTGACATATTAAAATTATAGAACTGATTGTTGGTGCCTACCGTGAAGATACGACAATATTATATTTGTAACTGTGGATTATCGGTCATTATTCATATTACACCAATAGCATTAAAGCACGATTATTAGCAGATTAAACACCGAAATAAATTACTTTTATTTATTATTGTTAGTAAAGTTAGTCATTGTTTCAAATATTTAAATTTCATATACATTGCATTACAATTAATTACAAAATTGCAAATAAACAAGAAATATTGCTTCAAAATTACAAAAAAAAAAAATGCATATATTAGTAAGAAACATCTTAAAAAGACAAAATAGACGAAATAAATATTGTCCCTCTCACTTTTATTTACTCCAAATCACATTTATATCTATGCAAATCATGATTTACTTCTACCCAATAAAAAGGCATTTTGCCAAACATCCGGGCCACATTCATAATACACTGCTCACTTCAATTTACTGGGCTACTGGGAATTTAACCAATGGCTTTCACAAAACACGCTACCTAATGTTTCATATAAAACATTTTCTGTTTCTCGAAAAGGAATCAAAAACGAGCAAAATTGTATTTTTTTGTCTGAAATATCTCAAAGAATAATCCCTTGAAGTTAATGACATTACTTATGCTTCACTCCGTAGAGCATACATGGGCACAATTTTCGGTTACGTGAGGCACTGGATTTGAAATAGTTTGTTTACTAGGAGAGGAGACTAGGATGGGAAATATAAACTGCTGTGACCTGCGTCACCTTATCGTAATCGCTAAGGCGGTCAGTGGCGAATTATTAGGAAAGCGCTTGGTTAACGTGAGAGCATAACGAATAGAAAGAAGTAGTGGTCGCACTCTGTTAATTCAAACGGCCGATACCACGCGGCGCTAGTGCAGAGTTCGCTCAGTCTGTTCCGTGTGTAAGTACGTAAATACATTTAACGTAAGTTGCACTGTATACCTTTCGCTCCATATACGTACGTAACTGGCATTGTACTTATAACATTAAGACTATTTGAAAGAAAAACACATTCATATACATCACACTGTAAAACAAATAATAGTTTAATATGTAAAACTTAACTTAGGGCTGCTTGTAGGCGTGCAATATGTACTCACCAACAGTTACTTGTCCGACACTTTGGAGAATTTACGAGATGATTTGGCGGCTCTCGGAACTTGGAGTTCTCGTCGGAAGAAGAACCGACATTTCATATAGTGAAAAATTAGTTTCGGTATGATATCCATGGCATGATCCAAGCAGCATCCTGTTCCCGGTGGCTGAATTACAATTGAGGTAATACTGGCTATGCACTCGTGAAATATGTCGCCTCACATTCCATCGCTCAATTTTTCTTTTATTGTCTGTTCTGTTTGCATAAGCAAATGAAACACGCACGCCCTACAACCCGGAACAAAACACGAAGGCATTGCTTCAAATATAACACGACAAAAACATAATAATCTCGTCCTTTAATAAATAAATCGTGAGAGCTACTCACTTGTCACTCGTGTACGAATAATTGCAGATTAGTGTATTGGCACTTAAAGTATTTAACGCACTTAATTACACTAAAAAAGCAAACGAAATGAACGAAAACTCTACTGCTTCTTTTATGGATATTCGCTTCCAACTGAGCAATACCGATCGCAGCGCCACTAATTCTCTTGGTCACCGTCGACAATGCTGAACAGATAGGAGTGCGCACACTTCTTCTTTCTATTCGTTATGGTGAGAGACTCGAAAACTTGTATTAAATTTGGCAAATCAATTCGGCAGCTTTAATCATAAACCTCTTTACTATTTCTCCATCATTGAATTGATTTAAATCACAGGCGAGAAATTGCGTAACTAGCCAATAATATTCCATCACTTTGTCTAAGTTTATTTTCTTGAATATTCTGGCGTTTCTCAAGATTACTTAATAGATTTGCACGTTCTCGACCTAAAATAATTTCAGAAAATTATATTTCGTTTTCTACGCACATTTGATATATATTTTTTATAAATTTCTTTTGGAAATAATACGTACAAACAACATTTCATTCCTCGTACCTTTTAATGCAGCGTGTTTAAGGTATAATGTCGTATTTAGTATACTATGCAAATGTTAAGATCATAAATTTTCTTCGGAATAGTACGAAAAATAACATTTAATTTGTCTTACCTTCTAATTCAGCATGTTCTTTATGACATAAGGAGTAATGTCGTTGTATATTAAATTTATTAATGCCTAATAGGATTTTCGAGCATAACATACATCGTATGTTCTCCCCTTCTAGACAGCAAAAAAACTCTTCCTCCCATTTCTCATGAAATAATCGTTTTCTAACGCGTACACACTGCTTTGATAAGGCCATTATGCCACCATTGATATTGCTTATGAAACTGATATAGAACCTGCCCACGCTTAGGAGCTACGTGAGGGAGGAACGGGGACTGTGAAGGTGATGTCACTCAGAGCGATAAGCTCTGTGAAGGTCACTGAGGCACAAATTCTCAAGTGAGGCACGATGCCCATCCATACCGTAATAGCATTAACGTATGAATAATTTTACACCAATAATTCGGTCTGTCTGTAATTAAAGGCGAATTTAATTTTCATAGCATGAATATAACACTGACTCTTATTTTAACTAGAAGTAAGGCAATTTTTAAAACATGTATTTCCTTCGACATTTAAATTAAATTAACATGGCTCCACTTGCTCCATTACCCCAGATAAGAGTATTAAATCACTTGCCTAAACGGAAAGACTTTTTCTCGCGAAGAGCCAGGCAGCTGACTGACGTCATGTGCGTTAGGCAGGGCTAACCCTTACATTAGCGGGTTCATCAATTATCCTGCTCGCCACAGCAGTAATGTAGCCGCCATTATAACACGTCTAGACTAGCGCTGTTTCCGAAATCTTGCACGATTCTCACACCTCGACCCGATGGCGAGCTGCCGGCCGAAAGTGTTCTCCTGAACTGCCTAATCCATTCTTATTCCGAAACCAAGTGTTAATCTCATAAAATAGGCCGTATCTGTTTATAAATTAGTAATTTTGAGAAAATAACTATTTTATTGGTTACTTCATTATGTCAACTAATTACATAACTATGAATAAGCTTAGTAGTAGTGGTGTTGTGGAAGAGAAGGCCTGATGTCCTTAACTACACTAGAATAAATAAATAAATAAATAAATAAATAGTAATAGCAGTAGCAATATTAGTCGTAATAATATAATAATAATAATAATAATAATAATTGCCGTCCTCACATAAGCCCGCCATCGGTCCCTATCCTGAGCAAGATTAATCCAGTCCCTATCATCATATCCCACCTCCCTCAAATCCATTTTAATATTATTCTCCCATCTACGTCTAGGCTTCCCCAAAGGTCTTTTTACCCTTCGGCCTCCCAACTAACACTCTATATGCATTTCTGGATTCGCCCATACATGCTACATGCCCTGCTCGCTTAGATTTAATGTTCCTAATTGTCAGGTGAAACATACAATGCGTGCAGTTCTGCGTTGTGTAACTTTCTCCATTCTCCTGTAACTTCATCCCTCTTAGCCCCAAATAATTTCCTAAGAACCTTATTCTCAAACACCCTTAACCTCTGTTCCTCTCTCAAAGTGAAAGTCCAAGTTTCACAACCATACAGAACAATCGGTAACATAAGCCTCGTTTTCAGGAGATATTTGTGCGTAGTTGTGCTGACAGTATTATTGCTTCAGCTTTCTGAAACAAGAAGACAAAAACATCAGAGTTTACCACACCAAATGATATACAGATTTTGTACTAACAGATTTCACAAGGTAATTATGTTTCTTTCACCACGCGATAATTTCAATCGGTTCGATTAATCGACTAATCAATAGCTCTAATAATGACTGAGGTTGATAATATAGATTTGCAGCAGAATTGTGTGCAACAACTGACAAGTAAAACTCACGTTTTGTGTCCTTTACCCGGCTTAAACCGAACAAGTTTCCGGGAAAACCCAACGCCCTGCTCGGTAACAATACCGGCAATTTAGCTTTCAGCCTCTTTGTATTAGATTCTCAACATTGTATAAAGTTGGAAGTTTTGACGTAATGACTCCCCAGTTCTATTAAAGGACCTACAAGTACTGCAAGTAATGCAAGAAATAGCAGTAACACAAATTTTCCCACGATTTGAAATAATGTGATTATTGCTCATTTGTAAAGTAAATGAGGAAACAAGATTGGCCGATACGTCCTCACTGGATAACACATTGATACGTGGAGCGACAGACCGAAGGCGGCTTTATTTCGCGTTCGAAAACATGTTCTATTCCCTGCTGACTTCATTGATAAAGTAATTAGCTATGCCAGACAACGCTTCTTCGATGCACGTGCTGACGGTTGTGCATAAACTAACGTCTATCTTATTGTTACATCATGCTACATAACTTAACACATCTGTTTATAAATATACGTATTATCTAGTAGTGTATACCCGAGCCACAGTTAGCCTGATCTCTACACACATCAGCTACCCGGATTCAAACCCCCACAAATTCAAAGTGTGTTGCTGGTTGACCAGATATTTTGTATTCGACAGATAATGGAGAAAAAATGGGAGTATAAGGGTACAGTGCATCAGTTATTCATAGATTTCAAAAAGGCATATGACTCGGTTAAGAGAGAAGTTTTATATGATATTCTTATTGAATTTGGTATTCCCAAGAAACTAGTTCGATTAATTAAAATGTGTCTCAGTCAAACTTATAGGTCAGTTTCTGTCAGATGCGTATCCAATCCACTGTGGGCTAAAGCAAGGAGATGCACTATTACCTTTACTTTTTAACTTTGCTCTAGAGTACGCCATTAGGAAAATCCAGGATAACAGAGAGGGTTTGGAATTGAACGGGTTTACATCAGTTGCTTGTCTATGCGGATGACGTGAATATGTTAGGAGAAAATCCACAAACGATTAGGGAAAACACGGGAATTTTACTGGAAGCAAGTAAAGAGATAGGTTTGGAAGTAAATCCCGAAAAGACAAAGTATATGATTATGTCTCGTGACGAGAATATTGTACGAAATGGAGATATAAAAACTGGAAATTTATCTTTTGAAGAGGTGGAAAAATTCAAATACCTGGGAGCAACAGTAACAAATATAAATGATACTCGGGAGGAAATTAAACACAGAATAAATATGGGAAATGCCTGTTATTATTCGGTTGAGAAGCTTTTATCATCCAGTCTGCTGTCAAAAAATCTGAAAGTTAGAATTTATAAAACAGTTATAATACCGGTTGTTGTTTATGGTTGTGAAACTTGGACTCTCACTTTGAGAGAGGAACATAGGTTAAGGGTGTTTGAGAATAAGGTGCTTAGGAAAATATTTGGAGCTAAGAGGGATGAAGTTATAGGAGAATGGAGAAAGTTACCGAACACAGAACTGCACGCATTGTATTCTTCACCTGACATAATTAGGAATATTAAATCCAGACGTTTGAGATGGGCAGGGCATGTAGCACGTATGGGCGAATCCAGAAATGCATATAGAGTGTTAGCTGGGAGGCCGGAGGGGAAAAGACCTTTGGGGAGGCCGAGACGTAGATGGGAAGATAATATTAAAATGGATTTGAGGGAGGTGGGATATGATGATAGAGAATGGATTAATCTTGCTTAGGATAGGGACCAATGGCGGGCTTATGTGAGGGCGGCAATGAACCTCCGGGTTCCTTAAAAGCCAGGAAGTAAAGTACGTAAGTAAGAGCAGGACGTTTAACATGAATTAAAGAGACTAAGGTATCGACAGGTGGATAAATAATTTATATCAATATGACAGTAGTAGTAGTAGTAGTAGTAGTAGTAGTAGTAGTAGTAGTAGTAGTAGTAGTAGTAGTAGTAGTAGTAGTAGTGAAACTCCTAATAATAATAATAATAATAATATGTTACATATTATTATTATTATTATTATTATTATTATTATTATCATATCTGCGGACATCTGTCCGAGACTGGTCCAGTACTTCCGGCCTCCCAGAACATCATACTCCGACGATGAACTTTTGTTACACCTTCAAATTCTGTAAACACAACATGCATTTTGCTCGTTGCTTTGAAATAAACGGCATTTTGTTTATTCATTCGTTGCTAAGAGATAATTTTATTTCTTTTTCTTTCTTTATTTCGGTAAAAAGAATGACAAAAATATTGCATTTTAATATCATACTGAAACTGATATACCTCTTCTGATATATTTTACTGTATTTTATTTTTTGTTTTCCTAAATCGTTAAGATTATATGTTGTTAAATTATTCTCCAACTACCCGTTGGTTACATCATTCAGGCTTCTCTATACTTTAGACGCCGTGGAAACATGGCCGAAATGATTTCATGATCTTAATGGTCAACATATTCGACTAGTATTTTACCCCTGACATACTGAATTTGATAGAATGAACGCCGTAGCTGTTTTGGAACTTAGGCAGAAATAAAAATTTCGTCAACACCCGAGATTGAACCGGGTACCTTCTAGTCCGTACCCAGTCGCTCTACCAACTGAGCTATCGACCAGTTAGAGCTTAAAATTTAAGAATGGTAAAATATGATTTTTTCCGTAATTGATGCACATTTTTTTGGGGGGGGGGGTTATGTAGAAATATCACTGTTGTAAAAACTTAACTTTGAAATTATTTTAAAAAAAATGGGGTCCAAATTTGGAAAAAGATTATCAGCGTACAGTAATTCATTTACATGGATATATATCTAGTCATTTTTAAAGATGGGTTCAAAATCTCTATGGCATTTTACTGCTAAAAGCACATCCTTTAAAATAACAGCAATACAATTTTGATAATGACTATAATAATTTGAAGATAAACAATTATATTTTAGGAATGAATTTCAGAGGCACATTTTTAAAAATGCAACACAATAATAATTTTCTATTACATAGAAAAGTTTCCTAATAGACTAGAGAGTGTGTGTTCCTTTTATCATGCATGTAGTGGTAATAGTTCCGAAGATGTATAACTTTGTTTGTCTGATGATAATGCAATAAAATTTAAGTTACAGGAAACTGCAATGAAACTTTGGTGTCATTCAAAAATTGTGTGGATCACAGCTTAAAAATAAAATAACAGCTAACATGGCCATAAATATGAATTACATTTTATGTAATACGTTTTTCACATATTATATATTATTTTTAATCAATTTGTTTTTAATTTCACGGTGCTGGTTTTCCACCATATTTAACCATCTGTTTCCTTGAAAACCCTGTGCAACAGAGCTTTAAAAGTGGCATAAGACATGCTAACAAAGTCATAAATGCGAATTACTTTTATGCAATATATTTTCCATATACTTACTTACTTACTTACCTACTTACTTTTCAAGGAACCCGGAGGTTCATTGCCGCCCTCACATTAGCCCGCCATTGGTCCCTATCCTGAGCAAGATTAATTCATTCTCTATCATCATATCCCATCTCCCTCAAATACATTTTAATATTATCTTCCCATCTACGTCTCGGCCTCCCTAAAGATCTTTTCCCCTCCGGCCTCCCAACTAACACTGTATATGCATTTCTGGATTCGCCCATACGTGCTACATGCCCTGCCCATCTCAAACGTCTGGATTTAATGTTCCTAATTATGTCAGGTGAAGAATACAATGCGTGCAGTTCTGTGTTGTGTAACTTTCTCCATTCTCCTGTAACTTCATCCCTCTTAGCCCCAAATATTTTCCTATGCACCTTATTCTCAAACACCCTTAACCTATGTTCCTCTCTCAAAGTGAGAGTCCAACTTTCACAATCATAAAGAACACCCGGTAATATAACTGTTTTATAAATTCTAACTTTCAGATTTTTTGACAGCAGACTGGATGATAAAATCTTCTCAACCGAATAAAAACAGGCATTTCCCATATTTATTCTGTGTTTAATTTCCTCCCGAGTATCATTTATATTTGTTACTGTTGCTCCAAGATATTTGAACTTCCCCACCTCTTCAAAAGATAAATTTCCAATTTCTATATTTCCATTTCGTACAATATTCTCGTCATGAGACATAATCATATACTTATATCAAATTTATTTTAAAACTTTTTTTTTATTTACGGTACTTGATTTCCAACATATTTAAACATCCTTCCTCCTTGAAAACTCTGTAGAATAGAGCTTTAAAAATGGGGTTATAATGGGGCTTAAATGCGGATTAAATGTTATGCAATATATTTTCACATATCAAAATATAATTTAAGGCATTTTTTTTTTAAATTCACTGGTTTTCAACCATATCACAACTATCTTCTTCACTTACAAAGCAAAATATTTATAAAGACAAAGATAACATACAGATCATATTACCTTCTGATAGTATAGATAGAAGATCGATAAAAGAATTAGTTGCTGAGGATTAGATTTTCACGCCCTGCCCTACAGAGAACAGAGTTAGTTCTTGCCGGGGCGTTGTTTTCGACACGAGTTCAGGTGAAACGTCCCCCAGAGTCACTTAGGCAGTGGGTGTAGCGTACTGAAACCACTTAGCAGAGATAGCTCAGGCCTACACCTGCGAGCTCTTCAACAATCCACGCCCACGAAACCGCTAACGACCAATCAATCAAATTCTCAGCAACGTTAAGTCACAGCCTCATGCAAGGCGCTGGTTTCTTCAAAATAATTACGAACGAAAGCCCGTGGCCGGATAACACCTCCCGAGAACAAGAGAGCATCACTGCCATGATTGAAGATGACCCTTGGCAGAAGTTGCCCTCTTTCGGCGATTATTTTCAATACACTATGAGGTCGTTCCGAATTCTTTGACAGTGAAACGAATTAAAAACGAACTAAAGAGTTTAAATCATTCAGTATCTGTATTTCCCAAGACGTCCAACAATTTAAGGCTGGTTCACAATAAACCGAGAACGCAAACGACAACGAGAACGGAAATATTGTTAAAATAAATGTACTTAAATGTGAGCATTCACAATTAACTATTGTGAATGCTCACATTTAAATGCATTTATTTTAACACTAGCCGTACCCGTGCGCTCCGCTGCACCCGTTAGAAATAAATATAAAGTAATTACATAATTAAAATAGGACGTTTGAATCAGGGAACATTCGTGTTTGATAGAAGGATAAATCGTTTAATAAGTTACTTAATTTAAATTGTATTTAAATAATTAAATTGCGGTCATTTTGGTCCAGAGAGCACTCATTTGGTGCAATGACAATTCCTTTAACATGTTTCTTAACCCAGATAAGACTGACGTCCTATATATAAGATCCGAACGTTTTATTTTTTTAACACTGCTGTGTAAGATTTTCATAGTCGGCAATCATGATACCATAATCCTTATGTGTTATAAACTGCCTCCAATTTTTTTCCTTATATGTAGTCTGTCATAGTCATTGTTATTAACATATTTGTGAGAAACGTCCGGTGTCCTATATATAGGACGTCAGTCTTATCTGGGTTAATTATTATTACATGCAGCCATAGTTTTAATGTGTAAACTTTATATTACTTGCTATATGTTTCCATTGAATTATGGTAATAACTTAATTTTAACCCTTGTTTTCTACGTATTCAGTGAATGGCGCTTGGCCCACCATGGTTCTGAACTCTTCAAATAACTTAAATAGTGATGCAGCATAAACAGTGATATGTAATTATATTTCTTTCTTTCGAAAATGTAAGAATTCACGATCTCTTATGTACCATTATCATGGAATGAATAAATGTGTTTTTTTTTTTCCTACTCAAAAATTTTATATTTTGCACATAGGAGTTACTGCAGGAACAACAACGCTACAATCTGAGGCGGCGGTGAAAATGTATTGTATTGTTATTTTAAAAGCCTTGTATATCCTTAAATTTCACTCAGAAGTTACTGTAATAACATTATAGAATTATGTCATCTAGAGAAACTACACTTTCCAATGGTGAACTAATAATTAAAAAAATTAATTAGCTTTCAATATTACTTCATACAAACACAGAAACATTCTCTGTAGGCTATGTTTAATAGCTTTCGATTGTTGTTGTCCAAGGCCCTTTATAGACGAAGTCATTTGTTTTTTATTTCATTACACCGCCTTAGATGACGTTGTTATTGTAATTTTAAAACTCATTTATCTCATTAAATATCAGCCCTATCAAAATTTTGTATAGAATAAAATTTATCGGAAATCATTTTTAAAGAAACTTTTGTCATATAACATTTTTCATGAAAATTAATAATAAGGCAGATATTTCGACTTATTACAGTAACTTCTGGGTGAAATAAGATTTTTAAAATAACAATACAATACATTTTCACCGCCGCCTCAGATTGTAGCGTTGTTGTTCCTGCAGTAACTCCTATGTACAAAATATAAAATTTTTGAGTAGGAAGAAAAAACACATTTATTCATTCCATGGCAAGGGTACATAAGAGATCGTGAATTCTTTCATTTTCGAAAGAAAAAAATATAATTACATATCACTGTTTACGCTGTATCACTATTTGAGTTATTTGAAGGGTTCAGAACCATGGTGGGCCAAGCGCCATTTACTGAAGACGTAGAAAACAATGGTTAAATTTAAGTTATTATCATAATTCAATGGAACCATATAACAAGTAATATAAAGTTTACACATTAAAACTAAATGATATGTAAATCTTCATTAAACTATGGTTGCATGTAATAACAATTAAGAAACATGTTAAAGGAATTGTCATTGCACCAAATGATTGCTCTCTGGACCAAAATGACCGCATGGTAATTATTTAAATACAATTTAAATTAAGTAACATATTAAACGATTTATCCTTCTATCAAACACGAATGTTCCCTGGATGAAACGTCCTATTTTAATTACGTAATTACTTTATATTTATTTCTAACGGGTGCAGCGGAGCGCACGGGTACGGCTAGTATTAAATAAATTTATTTCCATGAATACGTTCTTTTGTTTCATAGTAATTTGTCTGTATCTTGCACCATAAAGTAAAAAGATACTACTATACTCATATATGGTATTTTATCATTTTCTAGGCCAATTTATAATTGAACAACATGACTGTTAAGACTGACACACGAGTTCTGTAAACAAATGTCTTACATTAATCAAACAAGTGCTGTAGATATATATTTTTCGACCTCAATACTTCAATTATCCTAATAGTTGATTGGTTCAAGTCACGATTTCCTGATTGTGTAGTTCCCCTTTCACAGTTTTCATAGAAATAAAGGAAAAACTCTTGAAATCTCGACCTCACCTGCTGTCAGGTAGTGGTTAGTTTCTACTTTCATTAGACCTTGCAGTAAGAGATGGAAGATTGACTTTACACACCCTGTTCACCTTAACCCCCCCAGGCGAGAGAGAGAAAAAAGCACATGTCCGTATTGTTACGAAGTCGTTTACTAGTGGCGAAGATAAAAATACTGCCTGTGGATACAGAGTACAACAACTGGGTTATCATGGCTCATTTACTGAGAAGTTAAGCTTCTAAAATCATTAATTATACTTGACTATGGTTAATGGTGTAATATTAGAACAAGCAACTGCTTCCCATGACAGCACTCAAAACCTCACTTTCCAGGACAGTTAAACATTCCAGACTAATGAATGGCCACGCAGTGGATACTTCAAAACGGAGCATAGGCTATAGCCAGTCCTGATTCTTTAACAACATAATCAATTTGTCACTATCTCTGCTAGACTTTCATTCATAAGGATGCACTACTTGGGATAATTTCACTGCTTGGAGTTTCTAAAAGCTCACAACGCTGTTAGGTGACACGGGTATACTATGAGAAACCGATCGTTAAGCTTCTCTTTGAAAATAACAGCTAAAAACAAGTTTCAATAGACTATATTGTATTGTATTGTATTTATTAACATTCCATGGTATTCATACATGCTTACAGCTAGAATATGGAACAAGTCAAAAAACTTAATACTATTATAAAATCTTAATTTATAGTCACAGTCTAGATGAAATATATACAGACGAGATATACAATATAGTCTACTAGTACAACACAAAGTTTTAGTATCAATTTCATGAAGCGTTATTGAATGTCATGAATTCACCTACAGAATAAAGGCGTGAGAAATTAGGTACTTCTTTAATTTGGCCCTAAATAATCTTATGTTTTGAGTTTCATTTTTTATATCGATAGGGAGGCTATTACAAATTTTTACTGCCATATACCGCACTCCTTTTTGATAGCACGATAGACTTGCCGATGGAGTATGAAAGTCATTTTTTGACGTGTATTTATGCTATGAACTGTTGAATTAGTTACAAAATTTTCACGATCACATAGGAGGAAGATTATTAATGAAATGATATACTGACAAGCCATGGGCATTATTTGTAGTTTTTTTAAAATAGTCCTACACGATTCCCTAGATTTGACACCTACTATTATTCTAATTACTCTTTTTTGTAATAGAAATATACTGTTACTATCTGTGGAATTTCCCCAGAATATTATTCCAAAACTCACTACCGAGTGGAAGTATGCAAAGTATATTGTTTTTAAGGTATTGATATTTACTATCTTTTGCATAGATCTAATAGCAAAACAAGCTAAATTTAGTTTGGGGGTAATTTCTTTAATATGATTTTTCCAATTTAACACATTATCGATTTTTAAGCCAAGAAATTTGGTTGTTGTTGTTGTCGTTGCCAAGTATAAGTACAGACCTAACAGACGGTCAATGATTACTCCTCAAATCTTCATTTATGTCCAAGCGAAGAGAAGTCTGAAAATGGCGTAAAGTCTCGCAGAAACTATACTTCGTTCCATGTCTGACAGGCGACATAAACATTGCCGGCAGAGAGAGGGAGAAGGATAATTGCTATTGAACCAATGTCAGAGGTCTCATTTCACGTTTATCTTGAAGTTGGGCGGTCTGAAGCGTTCTACCTCCACTCAACTTCAAAACAAGAGTGCTGACAATGTTTACGTCGCCTGTCAGACATTACGGAACGAAGTACAGTTACTAAGCTAAAGTATCATAATAGTTTAATTACTTAACACAACGAAGTTATAAATGTTATGTATCTCGGTTACACATTTTTAACACTTTTGTCATTAAAGATTTTGCAAATTTGTTATGCAAAAACCTTTCCTGTGTTAATTGAAACTACGATGGTAATTTTATTTTCTTTCTAGTATGTTTAATTTCTGTTTGTTCCGTTTTGTATGTATAACTTCCATGTCTGTGTCTATGTTGTTGTAGTTGTGGTTGGTGTTGATGATGTGTTCTACATGTATATGGAAGTATTGTGTGATTTGGTTATGGCTATGATGTGTTCTTTGTATCCTGTTTGAAAATACAGATATGCAAAAGCACATCCACAACATCCATGCTCAACACACAATTATTAAGGGACTCTAGGACTGGGTTTTGAAATGTTTACAATTTTAATCCGATTTATTTCATTTTTATCTATTTGTGAATAAGTGTGTGCAAATTTTATAGTCAATCGGACTGCTAGTTTCTAAGTTAATTTTATTTTAATTATACAAATTAGTGATATAATCAAAATGGTCCATGCTCATTACATTCAAATACAACACGTTCATATTATTTTTCATATAGACCCTGATTCATGTGCAATATTTTAACGTTGAGAAATCTATTATGTCCAGGCTACTTTCCACACAATATTTTTATTAATCAGACACCAATTTATTCATATTTTTATTTACATAAATTTTAGCCCTAATTTTCAACTTATCTAACATTTCTGAACGTCAGATCTCAGATAATATAAAATTTATGGACACGTACGAATATTTTCATTGAATTTCTTTAAAACTATATGCACATGGATCATTTTCAACTTTAAAAACGTAGTTTCGAGAAAAAGACAGATTTGTGAAGAGAGATACAATACTGACTTAAGGAGCAGTCCTATATAAAAATCGATTTGACCATTTTTTGTAAAAACTCAGTCGTAGCGTGGCTTAAATTTCTGAAGACATAATATCCTATTTGACACAACACTACCGATCATAAACTACCACCAAGTCAACAAAAGAAACCGAAAACAAACAAGGAGACCTCACTATAAATCTGAAGATGGCTGAAATCAAGAAGAAACTAATCATTAAATAACATAAATTACCATCATAGTTTCAATAAAATCATGAAAGTTGTTTGTAATATATAGCAAATTTACCAAATCTTTAGTGATAAATGCCGTTAATTTAACAAGTTTAATTCATCATTAGTGATACCCAAGTGTTAAAAGTGAGTAATCAATAATGAATATTCAATATTTTATTGCATGGCACCTAAGTTTAACATTAACTAATCATTAGTGATGTACTATTGATAAAAGTGTGTAATCAATAATGAATATTCAATATTTTATTACATGGCACCTAAGTTTAACATTAACTTATCATTAGTGATGTACTATTGTTAAAAGTGTGTAATCAATAATGAATATTCAATATTTTATTGGATGGCACCTAACTTTAACATTATCATTAATGGATATACAAGGGTTAAAAGTTTGTAATCAAGAATGAATATTCAATATGTTATTGGATGGCACCTAACTTTAACATTATCATTAATGGATATACAAGGGTTAAAAGTTTGTAATCAAGAATGAATATTCAATATGTTATTGGATGGCACCTAACTTTAACATTATCATTAATGAATATACAACGATTAAAAGTTTGTAATCAAGAATGAATATTCAATATGTTATTTGATGGCACCTAGCTTTAACATTATCATTAATGGATATACAAGGGTTAAAAGTTTGTAATCAAGAATGAATATTCAATATGTTATTGGATGGCACCTAACTTTAACATTATCATTAATGGATATACAACGATTAAAAGTTTGTAATCAAGAATGAATATTCAATATGTTATTGGATGGCACCTAGCTTTAACATTATCATTAATGGATATACAAGGGTTAAAAGTTTGTAATCAAGAATGAATATTCAATATGTTATTGGATGGCACCTAGCTTTAACATTATCATTAATGGATATACAACGATTAAAAGTTTGTAATCAAGAATGAATATTCAATATGTTATTGGATGGCACCTAGCTTTAACATTATCATTAATGGATATACAACGATTAAAAGTTTGTAATCAAGAATGAATATTCAATATGTTATTGGATGGCACCTAGCTTTAACATTATCATTAATGGATATACAAGGGTTAAAAGTTTGTAATCAAGAATGAATATTCAATATTTTATTGTATGACACCTGGAGGGAATCTTCGACAACAATAATAAATTATATTCGTTAAGAATGCGAAATAATGATGATAATGATGATAATAATGACGATGGTGATGGAGTAATACGTAATACTAGCAACAACAACAATGAAGATAATCTCTAGAATTACTTATATTCCACTAGTCATGCTAAGTTATTGTAACTAGGGCATTCTGTAATAGAGTGGAGGTGGAAGAATATTATAGAAACAATTTTATGCTTCGGATAGGACAAAAAAAAGGCTCAGAAAATATTAATGATCAAAGGGAATCCTAACTAATTAATATCCGTTGGCATGAAACAAAGCAACTGGCAAAGAGAGGGAGGGACACACTCCATAAAATGTGTTTTTGAGGGCAGGGTAATAAAACTAACATCTGCAACAGTAAGAAATGTGGAGCGGCTTTGACGTCTTTTTATGCCATTACTGAAGCATCGATCCATCGCAGGCATGTCAAACCTCTATAAAGAGCAAAACTCTACTGTCATATAATATTTTATTAATATCTAGCCTCAGAACTATTACTGGAGCACTTGAGATCTATACTTACAGACGCTAATGGTCAGCCAAGGATTTTGGGAACTAAACGCAAATTTCAAACGAACTTCCGTTATATAACAGAATTCTTTGATGTGTACACTAAATAATGAATGCTATTCGAAGATACCGAATGTCTGAAGTACTGACAATCTATATTAGTAACTTACATGTAGTTCTGCATATTTATGTTGGGATTTCGCAACGAGCTCTTTTTTTACGGTGATGGGTTGTTAGCCCTTCGCCCAACCCCCAAGCTGGACAACCGTACACGAAGTTAGGTTAGATGGAAATAGCATATTGTCAATAGGAGAGTACTTGTTGTACAACGGGGGAAGAAAACAATTAATCACCAATTAGGAACAGGAAATTAAACGCAGAATAAATATGGGAAATTCCTATTTTATTATTCGGTTGAGAAGCATTTATCCTCCAGTCTGCTCTCGAAAAAAAATTAAAGTTAAAATTTATAAAACAGTTATACTACTGGTTGTTCTGTATGGTTGTGAAACTTGGACTCACACTTTGCGAGAGGAACAGAGGTTAAGAATATTCGAGAATAAGGTGCTTAGAAAAATATTTGAGGCTAAGAGGGATGAAGTTACAGGAAAATGAAGAAAGTTATACAACGCAGAACTGCACGCATTGTAGTCTTCACCTAACATAATTATGAATATTAAATACAGACTTTGAGATGGGCAGGGTATGTAATATCGCCGCGCTCTCATGGTTAACATTCGGCAGGTCTTTGAGCGGCCTCGTGCATAACATTCGGCAGGTCTTTGAAATGTAATTGTACTATTGTTTTCAATTTCTTATGTCGCCGCTCCAATCACTCGCCTCAATTTCAATATTATAACTAATAAGCTGCTTCCATTATTAAATGACACCTACTTGTCTAATCCACGTGGACTAAAATCGAGGTTGCAATGTCTTGTGCTGAGGACGAACATTATGGTATATGATTAAAAATTATTATTAGAGTTATTATTAAGAGTTAAGAATGTCAACGTACTCGTATATGAAATAATAATAATAATAATAATAATAATAATAATAATAATAATAGACATTTAACAATATAACTAGTGCTTATTCTTATCGAAATATGGGAAATGCGTGTTATTATTCGGTTGAGAAGCTCTTATCATCCAGTCTGCTGTCCAAAAATCTGAAAGTTAGAATTTATAAAACAGTTATATTACCAGTTCTTCTGTATGGTTGTGAAACTTGGACTCTCACTCTGAGAGAGGAACATAGGTTCAGGGTGTTTGAGAATAAGGTGCTTAGGAAAATATTTGGGGCTAAGCGGGATGAAGTTACAGGAGAATGCAGAAAGTTACACAACACAGAACTGCACGCATTGTATTCTTCACCTGACATAATTAGGAACATAAAATCCAGACGTTTGAGATGGGCAGGGCATGTAGCACGTATGGGCGAATCCAGAAATGCATATAGAGTGTTAGTTGGGAGACCGGAGGGAAAAAGACCTTTAGGGAGGCCGAGACGTAGATGGGAGGATAATATTAAAATGGATTTGAGGGAGGTGGGGTATGATGATAGAGACTGGATTAATCTTGCACAGGATAGGGACCGCTGGCGGGCTTATGTGAGGGCGGCAATGAACCTTCGGGTTCCTTAAAAGCCATTTGTAAGTAAGTAATTCTTATCGAGGAAGTAGACGTGACAGCGTGACGCTTAAGGCTGGTTCACAATAAACTGAGAACGGTAACGACAACGAGAACGAGAACGGAAATAATATTAAAATAAATGTATTTAAATGTGAGCGTCCACAATAGTTAATTCTGAATGCTCACATTTAAATACATTTATTTTAACAATATTTCCGTTCTCGTTTCCGTTGTCGTTTTCGTTCCAGGTTTATTGTGAACCAGCCTTTACAGTGAAACCTACAGAGCAACAATCGGTCGGCAAAATTATGTTTTAAAAGCACACCGCACATTATTGTATGATGCCGGCATGTTAAGCATGAGGCCGCGGCGATAATAGCACGTCAATCTATAGGCCTAAATGTATATAGAATGTTAGTTGGGAGGCCGGAGGGAAAAAGAGCTTGGAGGAGGCCGAGACGTAGATGGGAGGATAATATTAAAATGGATTTGGGGGACGTGGAATATGATGGTAGGGACTGGATTAATCTTTCTCAGGATAGGGATCGATGGTGGGCTTATGTGAGGGCGGCAATGAACCTCCGGGTTCCTTAAAAGCCGTAAATCAGTCTTCTCGTTTTATTTAATTGTTTCTATTCCATTACAGGGGTATCTAGAGATAATTCGACCCTCGCAAGTATTAACATTGTAACTCACTTTCTTCCATTTTTCAGGAGAGGCAAATGAAGTTTCAAAATGATCGTGTAAATCAGTGTATACAGATAGTAACAATAAGATTTTACATACGATTGGAAAGGTTTAGAGGTACAATGATAGTACTGGAAAAAAAAAGAAACAATTTAAGACCATATTAACTAGCATAACTCAAAACCATAAAAAACTGAGTTACAATGTTAGTATTTGGGAGGGTCGAATTATATGTTTGATGATGTAGCTATAACCACGAACACAGTAAATGTATTAGATCAACTTAATCCGTTCCATTACTCTTTCATCGTATGATGACGCAGAATATCTGCATGGAAATATCATATGTACTTCGGTACATTAAAATAATATATATGATATGCGTAAATCACTTCGTGATTTAAGACGGCGCTTATTCCGTCGGATCCCGGCCAACTAGTCACTCATATCGAGTGCACCTCAGCACACGTGTGGACTTCGGTCCTGCGTTCATAGACATCTATGACGTAGTGCAGAGGGCGGCCACTAAAGGGTACCCAAGAGTCGGAGCTTAATCTGAGACGATTCTAACCGGCGTCGGAGTTGTATCCGGTGTGGCTTAGTGGATAAAGCATCAGCACGTAGAGCTGAAAACCCGGGTTCAAATCCCGGCGCCGGAGAGAATTTTTCTCCGTTCCATTACTCTTTCATCGTATTAATCCAATGAATTCAATTTGGTTAGTCGTTCCGAAAACTAGACGAGATGTGTACAAGCGTTTAAAAAGCGTCCTAGTGATGCAAGTTGCTAACAATAGAGCGATATGTGATTCGGTTATCAGGAGCCAAGTTGCGGAAGGATTTTAATGAACGGATAATCCTGGCAGAGCCAGATGCGCTGTAATAGTCCCGCACAGCGCTAAGTACATTCCAATTAAAGCGGCTAACTGCAACATATCCGGTACTGAAAGGAATGACTTGTCCACGCAGAGAGGAACAAAGACACATACCAAATACTTCCACTGGCTTCCCGTATTGTATACAGGCGTGTTCCTTGTAATTCAAACTTCAGTTAAAACACCGACCAATCCTGAGTACTGTTCACAATTAAATTTCCATTCCTATTAGAGAGGACACTTAACGCGCTATAAATCAATATGCTAGGGTTTAACAACCTTCAGTAAGACAGTAAAAGTATATTCTATTATCCATTATCCATGTGCTAAAAAGGATAAATGTTCATCTCCCCTCTTGCTTAAAAAAGTCCCTTGTGCAGACACTTGCATTTCCCTATTTCGACTGTGCGGACATTTTACTGACTGACCTCTCCAGCGACAACAAAATGAAACTTCAACGTGCTCATAATTTGTGTGTACGTTTTGTAAGCAATGTTCGTAAATATGATCATATTACCCCATCCCTGGAAGCAATAGGTTGGCTTAAACTAGATAAGAAAATAAATTTACATTCACTTCTCTTTCTCTTCGAAATCTTGAACTCTTCTATTCCTTCGTACCTGTCGTCTCGCTTCACTTACCTTTCTTCCCACCATAATCTGAACACACGCTCTCGTCATGAAACAATACTAACAATACCATCCCATCGCACCTCCTCATACTCATCTTCTTTCACAATAGCCCTGCCAAGACTCTGGAATTCGCTACCTGCTAGCATCAGGGACTGACGAAATAAAATTGAATTCAAACGAAAACTTACTAGGCACTTGGTCAGTAATTGATTACTTGTAAATAGTTTCTTTAATCTATCACAAAATATTTCAATATTCAGTAATTTCATCACTATACAATTTTGTTATTCTAGATTTAATTTGTAATTCAGTAAATATAAAATATTCTTTGTTTCTCTATGATAAATTATCTAGCTTTAATTATTCAGGTAATCTTTTCGTACTTTGATTTTATTGTAATTGTAAATTTAATACTAACTGTAATATTATTTGTAATTGTAATTGTAAATTTAATACTAATTGTAATTTTATTGTTGATATTGTAGTTGGAATCTCCTGGTAGAGGGGCAGAGAAGGCCTGACGGCCTTATCTCTACCAGGTTAAATAAATAAATACTACTACTACTACTACTACTACTACTACTACTACTACAGTCCACAAGATATCTGTACGTGGCGCGGAACAGCCCATGAAGGGGCAAGCCGACCAGCTTCTGGTCTCACGTTCATATACTCCAGCTGAGGTTAACGATCATCCAACCAATGCGGAGGTATTGAATGGTTAGCATAATGATTCCTCAAGTCGTTATAGCTGAGTTCCGTAACCGGATTTCGTTACCTACCGTAGCTCTTCAAATTCAACATTATATTGGGTGGGCGCCAGTCCCATACACTGGCCGAAACTCGAACCAACGCTCATTCAGTAACGGACGTCCAGGCTGGATGCCTTACACCACGAAGCTACGGTACACGAGATATACAATGATGGAAAGTAATTTATTATCTGCAAAATAGGTTATTCAAAGTCGATTGCGTAGATTCGAAAAAAATTAAGGGTGCTATGCATAGACATTTCGCTAGCCCGCGCTACGAGCGTGCTAAACTAGCCTCGGCTATATACTGATTACTTATACAGGATTCATATCATATCATATCATATCATATCATATCATATCATATCATATCATATCATATCATATCATATATCATATCATATCATATCATATCATATCATATCATATCATATCATATCATATCGCTAACACTGGTTTATGAATACGAGAAAGTTAGTTCGCTGATCATCCACCGGAAGCCCGCGCTAAGAATGTCTATGAATATGGCCCTAAGTGTCTTACATTTTAAGAGGATATGTGCACCATTCGCTAGTAACTTATTAATTTTGTAGAATTCAAAATTTGATTTCTACATACTTACTTACTTACTGGCTTTTAAGAAACCCGCAGGTTCATTGCCGCCCTCACATAAGCCCGCATACCCTGAATGAAGTTTGCGACAGAATTTCGTATAGTGGTCAGAGAATAATTCTAGATTAATAAATAAATTTAAAAAAAATTCGTAAGGGTAATTATATTTTTAAATATGGATGTGCAATTTGTGCAGCGAAAATGCGTTTCGGTGATCTCTTGAATGGCTTTTGTAATATCTATATATATAATTTGAACTGGTAATGGAAATTACGGGAAAACGGCTGGACGGATTTTGATAAATGGCCCCTCATTTTGAAGCTTGGAACCCGAAGTTTTTCGGAAAAGTAGTAGTTTTCAGTGAAATGTCAATTTTCCTACACAATTTTCCTATTTTCCAAAATCCATCTGTTGTCAGTTTTGAGAATTAATTTTATCGAAACACGGCCGACTTGATTGACTTTCAGAACAAAACACACACTACAATAAACAATAGGCTATTACACGAAGGCCATGACCTGCAGGATTGCAGACATATTTAGAGCTCAATTCAATTTGTTATTAAAAACTGATTCTGCAGTGTAATAATTTTCTGAGTACAACTGTGTATTGGATATTCAAATCTACGAAACTTGAGGTGGTTTGATGACATTATTATCATTAGAAATTAAATATTATTATAGTTAATATCATGATGCATCTATTTTTCATTAATTGTACATAATATTGATGCTATATTGATGACATGAAAGTGAAACGTTTTGAGGTTATGTAAGTAAATGTAGAGAATATCTTAATTTAGATCTTCATTTCTATAATTTACTGAGTGGCTGCTATAGGCCTATATACGAGTAACTACAAAACTTAAGTAAGATAATAATATTGTTATTAGAAATCAAATATTTTTATACGTATTAGTCCAGTGGGGTTGGGTCTTTTTCATATACTTAATGGCGGTGTCGTGTAGATCTTGATATGTGTCATTGCCTTCAGTATTGGCTCGAGAGAGCGCAAAAATTACAGTTCCTAAGGAAAGATAAAAAGGTATTACTTACTGATAAAATAAGAGGCCTGGAAAATTTTGTAGTCTCCAGGTCATTTCAGCAAGATCTCTTAGAAGAATAAAATGATTTTACGCTCTACATTTCAAGTTCTACATGCAGCAGCTATACGAAAATGCTATTGTTCGAAAGCTTAGCAAACCTGACATTTTTTTAACTTTTGCCTACAATCCACAATGACCCGAAATAGCTACTGCTATCGTCCTGACATTGATACTTGCGTTATCGCGTTGAAGCTCAAAAACTGAAGTTGGATAGGTTCAAGAAAAAGTATTTGGCCTAAAAAAATCCATTCAGAGGGAGTATGTTTCATTATTATGGAAGCAAATAACTATCAAAAAGAGAAGTATTGTTCATTGAAAATAAATCTGAACAATTTTTATTTGAACGTCTAACGAACATAGTTTGCAGCAGCATTTGCTGCACAAGTCACCAGTTTTCTGCTATATTTTATTCATATTCAGTGTGTTAATAAATCCTGTCAATATCAGCTGAAGATATAAATAAGAAATATTTTAGCGATTTTTTTTGCCATGAATTTTAGCCTAAAGTTTAATCATTTCTGAATAAAAATTATTTACGAAAAAATAACCTAAAATGATAAAATAGTGTTCAAAGCAAGGTTTATTTCCCAGTATATGAAATGCATTTGCATACAAAATTCCATGAATTTATCTAAAAAAAATTTGGAAGATATGATAAAAACGGACTTCAAGAACTTAGGGGGAAATGAGCTATGAACTTAGTGAAGATGAGAAGTTCTCTCCATATTTAAATGGCCAAGTCAATTGACATACAGTAATGTCACATTTTAGGTCATAATTCTACAACTATTAGAGATACTTAAACATTTTTTCACCAGTTGAGGAAAGTCCGTTAAAACAATTGGACTTCCAAAGGTTACTATGCCTCCATAATTTGATGTCTAAAAGTATATTCGGTCTAAAATATCTAAGAGTCAAGATCAACGATATAAACTAGGAGGACGAGAAAAAAAAAATAAAATTACAATACTATCTTATAACAAAGAACTTACTTAGGCCGATATCTTAATTAGTAACTATAAACACAAATTCAAATTATGAAGAGAAAAAAAAAGTGTGTACAAAGTTTCCCCGGTATTTTAAATGGTAACTTTCTGAAACGAATTTAGACAGATACATTTCCCTTACTGTGGCTTACAGTATACTTGTCCACCATTCAGACAACTTCTGCAGCCATTTACAGACAATTTAACGTGAGAGTCAATACGCACTATACACGAACAGAATTTATATATTTATGAACATTTCTTGCTGCCAGATCCTCTCCTCTGATAAATCAAACAACGGAGTGCTGCTCTACAATGATAAACTCGTGCAGGGGTGCCGTCACCATCATGCAACTGCTGCTTCTTTGTTTCGTTTGTGCCTCTTGTATGCACATCTATCACCACACCTGGATAACACTGCTATCTAGCGGTGGTAGCTTCAAGCGCCTCGTTAAAAATTTCGGTCACTAGTTCGATTTGTGACTTTATGACTAGTTTATTTATTTCTAGGAATCAGTAAATTATATATCATAACAATAATTGTAATGAATAAACTGACGGCGCATTTCCTTCACAAAAGCGGAAGATACATATATAAACATTACCGGTATTTAATAAAATTGCTTCTCTCAATATATATTGCAGAAGCGATGTGAAATAATCGCTTGCTGAAAAGAGGTGTTAAAAACAGAGCTGCGACACATGGTTTCAAGGCGCAATAATTTTTGTAACGTGTTGATAGGATGGGCACTAAATTTATTACATAAATTAAAGGTATGACGTAGCAGTTATGATTAAGAAAAGACTATTATGACATACTATTCGTATGATGCTCATTTATTATCATTTAAAACAAATTTTTTGAATTCCATTCTACTCTGTATGCATTTTTAGATGTTGCCAAAACTGTCAGGATAGATGCCAACCCCTTCATCCCATGAAATATCTCTGTTTTACTGTCATCCCGAATTTTAATCATGTAAAAATGAAAGTAGGTTGCGTATAACTGAACTTAAAAATGAGTCTTGCAGCTCATCCAGATGCCTTCCAATCTACTCTTCCTCTTTTCTTCGAAAATTGAATACTTAGACAAAGAATTATAGGCGAAATCTTTAATGTAAGAGTATACTGATTTCGTGTCTGCACAGAACATTCTAAATGCACGTGCCATGCATATTTAACCTGAATATTTAAGCTATATTGCCAAAAATGCCCAAAATATACTTTATTTTGTGTATTTTCTAAGAGGAATATAACCAAGTTACAGGAGTATATCCTTTGATCTAAAAGAGAGAGAAAGTGACTGTCAAATGTTTGTTCTATTCTTCATTTTCAGGTGATCAAACATTGGGGTCAGAAGGGGATCCCACTCGTTGGGCCCATTACAAACATCCAGTGAAGCAGATTAGCTATTTTTAAGGACCCCCAACAAGCAGAATCCCTTCTCTTCCCATTGCTGAACACCTGAAGGTGAAGATACGTTCAATATTTGACAACCAGCAAGAAAAAGTTCAATCGACACTTATTCTAAGTCTTCCTTTTCCAGTCCACCTTCGGTATGTACAATAAATGTACAAGAAACAATTACGTGGACCTCACGAAGCTACTTAAACAGGAAACAAGTACCTGTAATTCGTAATTTTTTTTAGGTACTCTTCAGATATTCCAAACCACAAGTCATTTATTCTCGCTTGTTAGAGACAATAATTTCGTGTCAGCAATGTCAACAATAAAATCGTCTCGAACGTTATCTATTCGTTAGTGGTTACCATAATTTCTTAACCATGAGATAATTATAGTCTGAATAACTTGTAACAAATAGATGAGCCAAAGATCCAGTTAATTTTAAAAACGAAAAAGTTTTCAATAATTTCAAGGGAAAAATTGTTCCGGGGCCGGGTATGGATCCCAGGACCTCTGGTTGAGCGTACCAGCGCTCTACCAACTGAGCTACCCGGGAACTCCACCCGATACCGTCTCAACTTTTCCCTTTATATCCACACAACTCGCGTGGGCTGACGAAACGCCAGAGACCCACATCGAGTGCACACAATCTCTGTGTGACTTGGAATTGTGGCTTTTTGTTAACGTACAGTGACGTATATATTATGCAAATCTAGTCTTTCAGGTAAAGCTCCCTGCAAAGCAGATTTAAATAATTTCAAGGGAAAAATTGTTCCGGGGCCGGGGCTCAGTTGGTAGAGTGCTGGTACGTTCAACTAGATCGATACCCGGCCCCGAAACAATTTTTCCCTTGAAATTATTCAAATCTGCTTTACAAGGCGCTTTACCAGAAAGACTAGATTTGCATACGAAAAAGTTTTCATTTTATCACATACATATTTTGAATTATTTTGAGGTTGAAACTTTTATTAAAAATGCATTACAGAATCCTTATAAAATATTCTTGAAATAATGATATTTCACAGCCAAATACTACTACGTTTCTCTCCAACAACTTTTGTATGTAACATGTTATGGAAAAACAAAACAAAAAAAAAAAAGGTAAAATTGAGAAAGATATTCAATTTTTTCTTTTACCTTGTACGGAGGGGAGACCCGAAGGTTTGCACTGCAGCCTAAGGCTTATTGTGCTTACCACTCTATTCTGTGAATAACTGGTTAGCTGAACTGCCTGAACTGAATGTCGTACTTACATATTTTGCCAAAATCTGTGAACTAACGCAATATTTTATGTATAATGTATCTGCACTCGCGATGTTATCTCATGAGCAGAAACGGGCACACTGTGGAAACCAAGATAACTTAATGAATGCTTTGTTCTCCTGTTATTTAAACATGCCTGGAAAGAGAGAGCATTAGAAGTGTTTGTTTGAGCTGAACTAAACAAATGGACACACGCTTCATTCTAGTAATTACATCACTAACTCCTGACATTTTTACAGACCATAAAATGGTTAATATCTTTACAACAAAGATACCACTATACCCGTAATTTAAAATGTGGGCTAATTTTGTTACTTATGAGACGATATCTTCAAAGTAATATGTTATCTTGTTCTTCAGATCATCAAAATGTATTTTGTTTGCAATTTTAAAAACGAAATCTCTTTTTTTGTCTTTATTTGGATTCAAAGGAAGCTTTTATATAACGTGGGTTCGAAATCCGCTTAGCGCACGTGTATAGGATGAACCGTAAGCAATGTCATTAATTTTTGGGGGTTATTTTATTGTTTTAGTTGGTTATTTAACGACGCTGTATCAACTACTAAGCTATTTAGCGTCGATGAGATTGGTGATAGCGAGATGATACTTTGCGAGATGAGGAAGAGGATTCGACATGGAATTACTTGGCATTCGCCTTACGGTTGGGGAAAACCTCGGAAAAAACCGAACCAAGCGGCAATTGAAACCGTACCCGAGCGGAATTCCGGATTGGCAGACAAGTGTCTTAGCCGACTGAGCTACGCCGGTGGCTTAAGGGATTATTGTTTGAGATATTTCAAACAAAAAATTTAATATAATTTTGCTCGTTTTTGCTTGCTTTTCGAGATAAAAATTGTTTTAAATAAAACATTTCATAGCGTGTCTTGAGAATGCAATTGATTTCATTCCCAAAATTCTCAGTCAATTTAAGAGAGCAGTGTATTATGATAATTAGGGCTAGGATTTTTATGACCCATAAATCATGAAAAAATGTCCTAAAAACAATGCATTTATAACATAAAATTCTTTAAAAATGCCCTAAAAAATTGTTCTTACATAATTGGTTTAGTAGGAAAAGAGGTTTTGTACTACTTCATATTTAGACTAGTAATTAAATTAAATTCTAGTACCAACATTTAAGTTTATTTAATTTTACATAATTTTTCTAAGTAGTACACTTTAATTAATTATTTCACCTGATGTAGTTTCCATGTAGTCCACCACAAGGCCACTCTTATACGGAATTAGGAAGTATAGAGGAGTCTATAATGAAGGGGTGGTTGGAGTGTACTACGTTAAAATGGCAATATTTTTGTAGAAAAACGATTAAAATATTATACAAAATAATGAGCATTAGCCACCAATATAGCTTGGTCGGTTAAGGCGCTTGCCTGCCGATCCGGAGAAGCGGGTTCGATTCCCGCTTGGGCTGATTATGTGGTTGGGTTTTTTCCGAGCTTTTCCCAACCGTAAGACAAATGTCAGGTAATCTATGGCGAATTCTCGGCCTCATCTCGCCAAATATCATATCGCTATCACCAATTCCATCAAATAACCTCGTAGTTGATACAGCGTCGTGAAATAACCAAGTAAAAAAATAATAGGTATTAATGGACAAAATATGTAGACAAAATATCAAAGGAAATAAACTTTATTTTATATTAATAATGGGGATTTATGGCCAAAATTAAATGAAAATGCCTGAAAATTGTCCAAATAAAACAAAAGATGCTCTTATGAGTTGAAACAGGCAAAAACTGCAAAAAAATGCCCTAACAAATATGTCTTAAAACATTCAGTTTATCACATAACATATAAATACTAAAGCAGCTATGTTTCTGGCTTACTAACAAAAGATGCAATTTCATCAAAATCCTAGCCCTAATGATAATAAATGATTGAAAGAATTTTAGTTTTGTCCTTTCAATGTGCAGAAATTTGATCCGAACAAATGTAACTTTTCGTTGTGCAAAGGAATTTTCCAGTGTTTCATTTGTTCGGATTGAAAAATGACCTTAAAAATAATAAAATGTATCCTAGGAAACTTGTGTTTCATTAACCATCCCTTTTTATTTATGAAATATCTGTTAAATGAACAGTGAAACAAAATTATTGCACATCTGTTATTATATTCACATACGCTTAATGAAGAAAAATGTTTCAGCTGTGCAGGCGTTAACTTCTGTCTCCAAATGCAGATTACAGGCGTCTGTACGGCGTTCAATACAAAGTATATCTTTCGAATTCCAGCTGCGACTAGTATTTTAGTACAGTTTTAATTAGATCCTCCTCATCCTCCGCTCTTTCCAATGGAATTCTCAGTACGTAGATTGTTCGTCACAGATTTCCTGGAAATCTTTCAATTGAAATTCAAAGTTATTACATCTTTAATCATTATCTACAACAGCGAGACATTATAGTAGTACCGCAATAAAATAGTTTCTTCTAATGCTGATATTTAGTGGCCTTTTTTTTATTTCTGTGTTTTTGTTGCTACTTTATTATTTTGCCTTTTTCGTCATATTTTCCCTGTACTACTGTCTTATCCTGTTCATTTATTTCAATCATTCATAGTGTTCTGCTCAAGGGCAGGTCTGTCACTGAAAACCCGGCGTTCTCCAGTCTTTCCCATTTTCTGCCTTCCTCTTTGTCTCCTCATATGATCCATATATCTTAATGTCGTCTATCATCTGATATCTTCTTCTGTCCCGAACTTTTTTCCCGTTCACCAATCCTTCCAGTATATCCTTCAGAAGGCAGTTTCTTCTCAACCAGTGACCCATCTAATTTATTTTCCTCTTCCTGATCAATTTCAGCATCATTCTTTCTTCACCCACTCTTTCCAGCACAGCTTCATTTCTTATTCTGTATGTCCACTTCACACGCTCCATCCTTCTCCATATCCACATTTCAGATGCTTCTATTCGCTTCTCTTCACTTCGACGTAACGTTCATGTTTCTGCCCCATGCAGTGCCACACTCTAAACAAAGCACTTCATTAATCTCTTCCTTAATTGTAATTTTGTTGTTTCATTCCTTTCTCGTTGTTTTTCTTGTTACTATTTTCACTGCGTAATTTTCCTCTTGTTCTTTTCATTATTTCCACTGTCGTTCGTACTTTTCTCCCTCTTCTAGGGATTATCGTAGTTTTCTTCTCGTTTTTTGTATCAACGTAGTTTCTTCCTCTTTGTATTACCGTAGTTATCTTTTCGTTCTTTCCATTGTAGTTTTCTTACTTTTCTTTGTGTTGTAGTTTTCTTCATTTTCTTTGTATTTGTTATAGTTTTCATTTTCTTTCTATTTGTTGCACTTTTCTTCCTTTTCTTTGTGTTGTAGTTTTCTTTGTATTTGCTGTACTTTTCGTCTTTTCTTTGGGTTGTCGTAGTTTTCTTCCTTTTCTTTGTATTTGTCGTAGTTTTCTTCTTTTCTTTGTATTGTCTATTTTTCTTCTTTTTCTTTGTATTTGTCGTAGTTTTCTTCCTTTTTGTTGCAGTTTTCTTCCTTTTCTTTGTGTTGTAGTTTTCTTTGTATTTGCTGTAGTTTTCGTCTTTTCTTTGGGTTGTCGTAGTTTTCTTCCTTTTCTTTGTATTTGTCGTAGTTTTCTTCTTTTCTTTGTATTGTCTATTTTTCTTCTTTTTCTTTGTATTTGTCGTAGTTTTCTTCCTTTTTGTTGCAGTTTTCTTCCTTTTCTTTGTGTTGTAGTTTTCTTTGTATTTGCTGTAGTTTTCGTCTTTTCTTTGGGTTGTCGTAGTTTTCTTCCTTTTCTTTGTATTTGTCGTAGTTTTCTTCTTTTCTTTGTATTGTCTATTTTTCTTCTTTTTCTTTGTATTTGTCGTAGTTTTCTTCCTTTTTGTTGCAGTTTTCTTCCTTTTCTTTGTGTTGTAGTTTTCTTTGTATTTGCTGTAGTTTTCGTCTTTTCTTTGGGTTGTCGTAGTTTTCTTCCTTTTCTTTGTATTTGTCGTAGTTTTCTTCTTTTCTTTGTATTGTCTATTTTTCTTCTTTTTCTTTGTATTTGTCGTAGTTTTCTTCCTTTTTGTTGCAGTTTTCTTCCTTTTCTTTGTGTTGTAGTTTTCTTTGTATTTGCTGTAGTTTTCGTCTTTTCTTTGGGTTGTCGTAGTTTTCTTCCTTGTCTTTGTATTTGTCGTAGTCTTTTTTCTTTGTACTCTCTATTTTTCTTCTTTTTCTTTGTATTTGTCGTAGTTTTCTTCCTTTTCTTTTTGTTGTAATTTTCTTCCTTTTCTTTATATTATTGTAGTTTTCTTGCTTTTTCTTTATATTGTCGTAATTTTCTTCCTTTTCTTTGTATTATCGCAGGTCTTCCTCATGCTACTTTCAAAGTCGCGGTTTTATTCCATTTCTCTTAATTACCATATTCTTCCTCTCGTTCTTCTCATTGTTCTAGTTTTAGGTTTAATAATTTGTTTGTATTGTCACAGTTTTCTTATTGGTCTTTCGACTGTTGCAGTTTTCTTATTGTTATTTATATTATAAGTTTCTTCATTTTTATTTATTTAGTCGCCGTTTTCTTGATGTTACGTTGTCGTCATTTTATTGTTTTCTGTTTACATATTTCATCGTTTTCTGGAGTTTTGCTAATTTTTTCTTTTTTGTGTGTTCATAAAGTCGTTTTCTAATTTTTTTCACTTATATTCTTACTTTTTGAGGACATGTTTTTTCGGTGCTTTTGTTTTTACTCATTTCTCGCCGCATTTGTTTTCGTTATTTTTCACTGCTTTGTAGTGTTTTCATTTTGTATCCCTTTCTTACTGTTGCATTTCTTTTCTTAATTTTCTGATCTTGTTGCAGATATATTATCTTTTCATGTCGTATTGCTGTTTTCATATTTTGTTGTCATATACTGTAGTTTCCTTTTTTCATGCTATTGCTTTTTTGATGCCATTTGTGTCGTCATTTGTTTCAAGTCCACTAATTTATCTCGTAAATAACTTTTATTTTTGCCTTCAACTATTACACTGACTAACTTCTAGCGTAGCAGAGCTACTGATGAAATTTAACTACAGAAATAAAATTACACATTTTATAATACTTTATTTAAACAGAACAATAACTAAAGAGTTGTATGACAATTCTTAGATTTTCTTGTCCTATCTTGCAACACATTTACTGAATGTTCTTCTAGGAATAGATTATAAAGTAGCAGTGATTAATAAAAAATATTTAAACATTACATAAACAGAGTGTAAATCAAACGTTGGAATTAGTGCGACTACTTCGTTTATATGACGTCATTCCATTTTCGACCAATGAAGTGTAATGAAATTTTGTATTCCAACCAATCACAGTCACACTTTGCAATAATTTTTGCAGCTAGATCTATCGCTTTAAATTTATCGCATGGTCGTTCTTTTGTTTAGTCGTTGTCGCCAACTGTTTCCCCGTAAATTGATGATCATGAATACATTAAGACGCAACTACACGGTTAAACTTTTCTTTCAACTTTAAAGCAATGAATGCAAGATTGATATTTAATATTAATTAATATATTTACGCAGTGAAGACGACGTGCAAAACGGCGCAGTCTTCATGCATCTTAATTGAACGTACCTTTTAAACTTGATTCTTTCAATATTCTTCCCAGTTTGCACGCATACGCGTTTGGAATATTGAACTGTGTAGATGCAGCTTTAGTTCCGTTACACACTACAGCGAGAATGCGTTTGTCGAGCTATAAAAAATGCTTTCCTATAGCACTCATTGTAACGGTCGAAATAAGACACAGCTGACATCGGTCCTGCTCTCACAGGTAACTTAACCTATAATTGTAGCCTATAATATTTGTATTTTGTGAATGAAATGAAACAATTAATAGAAAGTCAGATCTTCAAATTTATGTAACATCATCGCATATCAAATTCAAAGACCTTGCATAGTAATGATAAGGTCTTTGATCAAACTGCCTTCTGTATGGCGTAATAAAATTCGTGTTTTAATTAGGCCTATGTATACAGAGACGGCTTCACTGTGTAGCAACATGTCTCGCTTTGAATACATAAGCATTGGTATATAGCTTCCCCACTGTTACTGTTAAATTAAATTATGATTTCAGCAGATAATAAAAATGTATTTATATTATAATAATAAGAGAAAAGTGCAGTACATGTAATTAACATTGTTAAACCTGTATTTCGCAATTGGCATTACTGAATAATAACATCGAATTTCTTTATTGCAATAATCGATATTCATCTACGAGTATTTCAACTTCACAATGTCTGAATAGGTTAAGTATTCGTTAATAAATAATTATTAACATTTTGTGATCGAATTTTAGGGATATATTGTTTACATTTTCATTTTATTCACGAAATAGTCCTAATAAATGCCATTCGAGGTCTGAGATTTCCCAGATAAATCCACTCGCTTCGCTCATGGATTTACCGGCAAATCTCAAACCTCTCGTGACATTACTACAGATAAACAGACTCTGTTGCCATAATTATAAATATAAAATCCACAGAGTTAACGAAATGAAATGAAAAGAAATGATAACATAGCAAAATAAATGTCTTACATTAAGAAAACAAGAAATAAGATTAAAAAAAATAGAAATGAAGAGAGCAGGAGTAATTTCAATTTTCTATGCATTTGAACGATTATAGTAGAATTTCCTGACAATTCCATCATAATAGGCAACGGACAATATATAGATCTCATTGAAGTTAACATGCAAAGCTGAAACGTCCCCAGCGTTTAAGAAATTGATTGAGTCACTTTACAGTCCGCTGCGCTGGCAGGTAGCAGCGATGTTTTCGCGATAACGTAAATTGGTGACTTGATGGCTACGACTGGATGAATGTAGCATACGAGTGAGTGGAAGCTTGGTACGTGTGATTGGATTCAGGTTCTGCTACACAACGGCTTAATTAGATACCCGCAAAGCTACTTTAAAGGACTCCTAATGCGATCTCATTAACTACGCTTCTCAGCACGGAATACGAGATCATTGGCACCAAGAAACCGAGTTCCTACCCTGTCTTCCGCGCCAATTATATAACTCCTTCCACGTTCCTTTTATACACTTAATAATAGCAAACAAGAATATACTTAATTTTCATAACACACGTTATCTTCAACGCATTTTTATAACGGGTTCTTGCACAACAAGCTGTGTAGCTGTGAATTCCAAACCTTGAGCATCTTGTTTCAGATCTTGAACATTCGCCCAAATTCGTAACTGGACTTTTTGAGATCTAGCGTATAGAATAATAATTAGACTTGCACATATCGAGGTAAGATAAGGAAGACTTCATCACCTACCCTGTTCAACATGGAAATTTGATCTACTTGGAGGATTTGAGGGGTGATAAGAGAAAGAAGAATAAAGTGTATGAGATACAATTTTGTTATTCTAGATTTAATTTGTAATTCAGTAAATATAAAATATTCTTTGTTTCTCTATGATAAATTATCTAGCTTTAATTATTCAGGTAATCTTTTCGTACTTTGATTTTATTGTAATTGTAAATTTAATACTAATTGTAATGTTATTTGTAATTGGAATTATACATTTAATACTAATTGTAATTTTATTGTTCATATTGTAATTGGAATCTCCTGGTAAAGGGGCAGAGAAGGCCTGACGGCCTTATCTCTACCAGGTTAAATAAATAAATACTAAATACTAATTTGCCGATTATATGGCTTGTTTCCCTCTCATTGAGCTTCTCGCTGATATTTCAGACACTTATACAGGATGATTCACGAGGATTTACCGTCACTTACGGAAATTATTTCCGAAAACATTCTGAGCAAAACATATCATATAAACATTTGTCCTAATCGAAATATTTTCTAAGTTATATTAAACTGAAGTTGTTAGTGAAATACCTTTTTTTTCTTTAGTTTTACGAATAAAAAATATTACAAATAGAGAATGAACTGTTCAGAAGTGTCATATCTTTAATTGACTAGTGTTCTCAAGCTAAAAATGTGTTGTTAATTGCTTTGTACAGATCTGATGTTTCAATTTGTAACTAAAACTGACATCATTCTTACGCACTTATCACAAAAATTGTTACAAATCATACGACTTCAGGAACTTGATTCTTTACAGTTTAATTATGCATCCTAATGTACTATCTTAAAGCATTTACAAGTGTGGCGTGATTTGTAACAATTGTTGTGATAAATGCATAAGAAAATGTAATTTGCAGATAAAAAAAAAATCTGTACGAAGCAACTATGGAATTCACAACACATTTTTAGCTTCAGAATACTGTGACAGCGACGTGAGATTCGAACTCACGACTAGCGTCCCGCAAGAGAGCAGATCGCGCGGAGCACTGGGGGACGGCGCGCGGCGGAGAGAAGAGAGGGGGTGTATTACGTCAACGCGACGAGGGGAGAGTGCGCGCGCAGCTGCTACTTACGGAGTAAAGGGGGATCGGACCCTCCCGAAACTTCTAGAGAAGTCCGTCCGAAGTGGAGATAGCCAGATAATTCGAGAAGTCGTACTTTCCAGAAACTGTGGTGTGAGTATAAATTACGCCCGCAATTGAATGCGAGGCAGAGTTTCAGTTGATTAGTCAGCCAGTCAGTGAGTAAGCCAGAGCAAGCAAGCCAGTCTTGTGTACCGGAGTTCGGCTCGAGTGTGCGTCCGCAACTGTGCCAGCATCCGAAGGCCTGAGTTCGAGTGCAGTGGACCGCAGTTGGAGGGACCTGAGTTCGAGTGCAGTGGACCGCAGTTGGAGGGACCTGAGTTCGAGTGCAGTGGACCGCAGTTGGAGGGACCTGAGTTCGAGTACAGTGGACTGTCTCTGAAGGTCTGTGGTTCGAGATACTGTGAACTCGAGTGACTGAGCTAGAAGAACTGTGATAGTTCTGATTTGTAAATAGTGCTTTGTAAATATTAGTTAAGATTAACAGTTCATTGTTGTTCGTAATAGTCCAAGTAAATTGTCATTGTTGTCAGTGGAGTGCTATAACGAATACTGTGTTGAGTGAAAATCCTATTGTTGACGAGAGCGTTTAAGGTGAATTGTAGAAAGGAATTATTGTTGGAAGAATAAAATCCTATTGTTGAGTTGAAATAAAATTTACAATACTATAGTTTTGTCTTTGGATGTTATATGACCAGTTTTATTCAAATTGTAATAGACTACATATTTTGAAGTTTGAATAATGTTTAAAAGTTTAAAAAAATACTGTGACACTTAAAATATGGCTGTAATTGCCACTAGTAATATCGTGTTCAAATATATGTGTCTCTGAAGGAGTACAAGCATTAACATTCTATGTATATTTGATTTCCAATCACTCGTAGCGACGAGATATGTTGGACATAGTATTAAAGATGGTGAATATGGAATATGTGCAAAATACACAATAACACAAATATAACACAATTTATAATATAAATTCCAACTTATCTGAAATCAAACCTCAATATGACCTTCAAATTTCAAGCATTATGTTTTGTACCGGTAAATAATTGCTATAAATCTATATAATTTGAACTGGTAATGGAAATTACGGGGAAACGGCTGAACGGATTTTAATAAATGAACCCTCATTTTGAAGCTTGAAACCTAAAGTTTTTCAGAAAAATAGTAGTTTTCAGTGAAGCGTTAGTTTTCCCTATAATTTTCCTATTTTCCAAAATCCATCTTTCGTCAGTTTTGAGAACTAATTGCGTTACAGGATAAAACAAAACACACACTACAATAAACAATAGGCTATTACACGAAGGCCATGCCCTGCAGGATTGCCGACATATTTAGAGCTCAAATTAAATTGGTTATTAAAAATTTCAACATTTACTAAAAATAATATACAGGTCTGATTCTGCGGTGTGTAATTTTCTGGATACAGCTGTGTATTGGATATTAAAATCTCCAAAATTTGAGGTGTTTTGATGGCATTATTATCATTAGAAATTAAATATTATTATAGTTAATGCCATGATGTAACTCTTTTTCATTAATTATACACATTAATGCTATTTTCATGATATGAAAGTGGGGTTATGTAAGTATATGTAGAGAATATCTTAAATTAGATCTTCATTTCTATAATTTACTGAATGGCGGCTATATAGTGTATACAACTTCAAAACTATAACTAAGATAATAATATTGTTATTAAAAATCAAATATTTTTATAGTTATTAATCAAGTGGGCTTGGGTATTTTTCATATACTTAATGACGGTGTGGCGTAGATATTTATATGCGTCATTCTCTTCAGTATTGGCTCGAGAGAGCGCAAAAATTACAGTTCCTAAGGAAAGACCAAAATATATTATTTACTGATAAAATAAGAGGCCTACAAAATGTTGTAGTCTCCCGATCAATTCAGCAAGATCTCTTAGCAGGATAAAATCATTTTACCCTCTACATTTCAAGCTCTACATGCAGCAGCTATACCAAAATGCTTTGTCTATTGTTCGAAAGCGTAGCAAACCTGACATTTTTTTAACTTTCATCTACAATGACCTGAAATAGTTATTGCTTTACTCCCACATAAAAAGCACACTGATCGTCCTGACATTGTTACTTGCGTTTTCGCGTTGAAACTCAAAAACTGAAGGTGTATAGGTTCAAGAAAAAGTATTTGACATGAAAAAATATTCAGAGAGAATATGTTTCATTATTATGGAAGCAAATAAGTTTCAAAATGTCTGGTATTCTTCACTGAAAATAAATCTGAAACATTTTTATTTGAACGTCTAATGAACTTAGTTTGCAGCATTTGCTGCACAAGCCACTATATACTTCATTATGATATGAAAAATTATATATTTCAAGCCATAAAACGACCAGGATTATAATAGGGTACCTACCGTATGGTTTTGGTATATTTTATGTTTTATGGTTATCCTAACAATGATGTTCAAAATGGCAACAATCGTTGATGCGATAGTAATAGTACCAGAACGAAATTCGCTTAAAAGTAATCACCGGAAATTCAATTCAACGTGAAATTCCCAGAAAACGATTAATCAAAATGTGTGCGGACGAAACTCAGCTATATTAATGTCATTTATGAACTGTACATGCGTAACTGTTTGCTGTTTGAAGTAGTTAATTTCCAGATTTGTTTGAACAAAGAATTACTTTTGTCAATTCTGTGTCTCACAGTTGTTAATAGAACACGGTTGTTCTCTTCCCTATTTAAATACATTAGCCGGACACTTGGGTAAATATTAGCCTGATGCAGTTCAAATATGTGTTTTATCCCAAATGCTTTTAACTTTGTAGCATCTCATCAGTAAAGTTAATGAAAATCAAAGAAACGAGCGTGACGAGTCAATTATTTTCACTTGCTAAAGCTGAAAATTGACTGTAATTGATAGCAATACTGAAATACTCCCTGGCACAACAAAAATTAAACTTTGCAAGTTTATTACAAGTTGTAATAAGTGGTTGATAGTTAACATATAGCATTAAAATTGGACTCGGTTTCCCTTAATGTAAGCTATGCAATTACCACTAAAATATAAATAAAGTATAACAATAAAATCTATGCTAATAATAAATCTATAGCCGAAATCTTTCTGGTAATTTTCGATTTTCCAAAAATAATTGGTCCTACATATATAATTAACCGCCCTGAAACCGAAAATCGCTTTTTTGAAATTTTTGTTTGTATGTCTCTCTGTCTGTCTGTCTGTATGTTTGTTACCTTTTCACGCGATAATGGCTGAACCGATTTATATGAAAATTGGAATATAAATTAAGTTTGCTGTAACTTAGATTTTAGGCTATATGGCAGTCAAAATACATTATTTAAAAGGGGGGTTATAAGGGGGTCTGAATTAAATAAATTGAAATATCTCGCTTATTATTGATTTTTCTGAAAAATGTTACATAACAAACATTTCTTTAAAAATCATTTCCGATAAGTTTTATTCTTTGAAAAATTTTGATAGGACTGATATTTAATGAGATAAATTAGTTCCAAAATTAAAATAACTGCCATCTAAGTCGGTGTAATGAAATAAACAAATGAATTCGTCTATAAGGGGCCTTGGTCAACAACAATCGAAAGCTATGAATCACAGCCTACAGAGAATGTTTCTGTGTTTGTATGAAGTAATATCGGAAGCTAAATTAACTCATTTATGTAATTAATTATTATTATTATTTCACCATTGGTAAGTGTAATTTCTCTATATGGACATAATGCTATAATGTTATTACAGTAACTTGTGAGTGAATTGAGGACAGGTAAGATTAAAATAGCTTCTTATGCACAGAAAACTTGATAGGCTATTCTGTACATTCGTTTTCTGTATTTCTTAAAATAATGTTTATCTCAGAGAATTAACGAACCACAAGAGTGTATTGATTTAGTATGCAGTAATATGTTAGCATAGTATTCCATTATTTTATA